>NW_005353510.1:1425087-1460176 GCF_000412655.1 Myotis brandtii | reverse complement strand
TGCTCGCTTCAGTGCCTGGCTGCTGGCCGCCATCTTGGCTGACAGTTAATTTGCATATACTCACTGATTAGCCAATGAAAAGGGTAGCGGTCATACGCTAATTACCATGTTTCTCTTTTATTAGTGTAGATTCCCTATAAATAGTGCAGAGAAAAGCTCTTTCATTCTCCTGTTTTGGTTGCTCCCTTGCAGCCTAGATAGTGAAGACCACTATTTTGGTTTTAAGTTTATGGCAAATGATGTAGGAGAGAGGTACCCGGGTTGACTGTATTAGATTGAGAAGGCTGCCCTAACATAGTGCCACAAATGGTGACTTAGAGAAATGTAATGTCTCACAGTTCTGGAGGCTGGAAGTCCAAGATCACGGTGTGGGCAGGGTTGGTTCCTTCTGAGAGCAGCGAGGGGAATCTGTTTCTTGCCTCTGGCCTCCCTGAGGGTCTGCTGGCCCTCCGGCTGCTCCCCAACTTGCAGGAGCACCGCCTTGCTCTCTGCTTCACGCTCATGTGGCATTCTCCCTGCGTGCGTGTCTGCCTCTGAGTCCCCCCTTTGTACAAGGACACCAGTCATATTGCATAAGGGCCCACCCTCATGACCTCACTTTAACTCGATCTTTAAAGATTCGGTCTTTAAGTCAGGGCACTTGCTGAGGTAGTGGGGCTAGGACTGCAACATATGAGTTTTGGAGGGACACAGTTCAACCAGTTCAGAACCCAGAGTCCTAAAGCCAGCCTGGCGGGAGCACAGAAGTGAAAGTGATTTCCAGTGAATTCAGTCCCTCCGCCTTGAGTCCCTCCCCTAGTACCTAAGGCTTCGTTGTGCTACAGGAGAATCTCAGAGGAAGAGCTGCTAGGAATATTCCAGAAGACCCATGCGGATAGTGATGTAACCTGCTCTGTTTTAGGCCCTGTCAGGGCAAATGAACCTGCAATGCTGGAGATAGACAGGGAGAAATAAAGTGAGAGAGAGAGAGAGAGAGGGACAGAGGGACAGAAAAAAAAATGTACTTCTAGGTCGAGGCAGATTGTCCATGAAGCTAATGAAACGTAAGCTTCAGGGCTTTCCTTTTAAGACCCTGTATACTTAATTTTGAATTCTTTTTGGAAAGAGGGGCTCGACCTCAAATGACCTAAAATCCAGGCTCCTCAAACCCTGGATCTACTTTGCCTTTAAGAAGAATATTTGGACTGTCACTGTGGCTCAGAATGAGATGTAAGAATTACCCCTATTATTTGTGAATAGTCAGTCCTCACAACGTCATTGTTATGTTCTGTGATTAAGCAAACCAACGTATCATGAAACCAGCTTTACCACAGGCTAAGAGATGTAAACAAAGTCAAGTTCCTGTAGCATCTTGACAACGTTATAATGAAATGACATTGAACAAAATGACATTGTTCAAGGACCTGATATACTCTGGAAAAAAAGGCTCCCCTGGGCTTGCCTCCCGGTTTCTTGCCTAAATAAAATATCTTGGCTACCAAGTCCCACATAAAGCTGATAGTTATTCCTCTTACCCATCTGCCCCCATCTATGGATTTCACTTCCCAGCCCCACTGAGTGGCAGCTTCAGAGGATTAGTAGAGCCAGCTGGTCCCCGGGCAGTTGATTCTGAAATTAGCACGGGAATGCCCCCAGAGTGAGGGTGCCCACTGGAGTGAGGGTGGCCAAGGGAAGTCCTGGGGGAACTGCCGTTTTCCACCTACTCCTCAGAGGGATGAGCTGACCTGGGCTGGGTGTGCAGAGAGCAGGGTGACAAGCTCATTGACAGCTGGGCCCCGCCTCTGCCTTCAGCTTTCCTCCAGTCAGCAGAGGTGCTGAAATTGCTAAGAACAAAGCGTCCTTTAGGGAAGTGCTGCTCTGCACACCCAGCAATTTCCATTTCTTTGGGCTTTGCCCTGCCTCCCTCAGTTTCTGTATTTTTCCCTCCCACCGTGTGATTGCAGAGCTGGATGCTGGTGGCGCTGCTCTTGGCAGGGCTGGCTCTTCATTTGCAGGTAATTAACTTGGCAGAGATGGTGGTATTTAATAGCTAAGGTTGATTGATCAAAATGTCAGCTACCTCATTTCTTAGAAATGTTTTATGTGTGTTGTATTTTTTCTCCTAAGCACACAATGTCTATTTGAATTTCCCTCTCTCTTTGATGAGTTTTATTTGTACCATTCAGGCAGCATAATTGATGTCTTCCATAATCACACAACTCATGCCCCAGTATTTCAAGAGGCCTGGTTTTATGGGCCATCAGGATGAGTATACTTACTGGTCTGCCGCTTAGGGGTTGGCCATAACTTTTGCCTGGAAAAGCTGACATTATTCTATTCTTAAAAGGATTATTCGAAAGGGTTTAAAAAGGTTGGTTAATACTTCAAACTTCTAAATAATCCAATCAGATGGACATTCAGTGACTGCTTAGTGATTGGATGTTATAATGGCTTGAGAAACCTCATTTCAAATCAATTAGGTATTTATGAAGTCTAATCAACTCTGTAGGCATGGCTTAAGAAATAATTATCTCAATTTTGCTGACGAAATATTTGAAGCATAAGGAGCAAGTGGCTTGCTCAACTTTGTATTGACTCAAGTATATAAATCACAGAACATGAATGAGATTCTTAGTTGGGTATTTCTGATCTCAGGCTAAGAATGGGAGCGTATTGTAAAGATACCAATAAAGGAGGTAGGAATGTGTAAAGAGGAATGGGACATGGTACAGCCATGGCTCACAGACACTAGGACAGTGGTTCTCAACCTTCTGGCCCTTTAAATAAAAGTTCCTCATGTTGTGACCCAACCATAAAATTATTTTCGTTGCTACTTCATAACTGCAATGTTGCTACTGTTATGAATCGTAATGTAAATATCTGATATGCAGGATGGTCTTAGGTGACCCCTGTGAAAGGGTCGTTCAACCGCCAAAGGGGTCGCGACCCACAGGTTGAGAGCCGCTTCACTAGGACCTGAAGGCCATTAGGAATCTACAGCAGCTATAAGGACTCGCTTAAACTCTTACTCTTATAATAGCAGAAGGTCTGGACTTTGGTTTTCTGTGATCAACATGATTCACTATTCTCCAGTTATCTTTTCTCTCTAAGTCTGACCACTTCTCTGTATTTGACCACCTAATGGAAGCTCATCCTCCCACCCGACCCCACCCCAATTCCAAGTTTGAATAGAACTTTGTTACCTGTCCCCCTTATAAGTCACAGAGACAAGCCTCAGGAGTAATTCTACTTGGGTCTATGATCCAATCAGATATGACTTGGATGGGGGTACAGCCATGTGATACAAAAGATGGTCACCCCATTTAAGTTACAACCAGGCAGAGGTGGTGGGTCCCCTAGGTGGGGACAGTGGGGAGAATGGATATTGTGATTGACTGTCAACTTTAAATAACACACAAACCTAGCCAACACTATTTCCCTAGGTAAGCGATCATTTATGCCAAGCATGTAGCAAAGGGGCTGATGTAATTTATCTTCTGGCTTCTTTTAAGAGAAGGGAAACTGAAGATGGTTGGTGATTGTGTCAATTTGTGGGACCTATTTAGAAAATGATAGGAGATCTCAGACTCCAAAGGAATAACGAAGAAAGTGAGGAAAGAACATGGTTATCAATTAGAGGGCTGGTATTTGTGGTATTTCTGCAGTAACATTATATAGTGAGTGACTAGATGTAGGTCCCCAGGACATATAATTATTCACCACAAGGCCTCCAGCAAGACAGTTCATGGCTCCAAGCCTGGTTTGTTGCTATAAAACAGGAGATGATGATAGCATATGCCACCTACCTGTCTCTCCCGGGGTGTCTGAGGACAAGTTAACATTTGCACTGTGCTTTGAAATTCTGGGATGAAAGGTGTGAGTAGACTACAAAGAGGCATTGTACTTGGCCATTTTCATTTGGTCATGAACCACTTTGGATTCTTGTCTGAGGCCCAGCCTGGCAGACACTGTGGAAGAATGGAGGGGAGGAGATGGAGGCACTAAATGTCATGGCCAGCGTCGATGGGCTGCCACCTGGGGGGAAACCCACGCTGCAGAAAAGGTGCCTCACCCTGGAGATTTTCTCTCTGATAAACTGAGGGGCGTGGGAGCTGTGGCTTGACTTGTTTCTGATTTGCAAAAATAAGTCCTCAAAGCAGCAAGATTGGCCCTCGGGCAGCTTCTCCCTGAAGTCTGGGGAGAGCAGATAGCAGGCCCAGCTCAGCCTTGCTCCTCCTCCCCCCTCCTCCTAACCCCCACCCGGCCTGAGGTGAGAGTCTCTAGGCAGAGGCAGGGAAATGCTTACTGATGGTCTGTCCAGTCAGCCAGTTTTAAAAGACATCAGACCTTAAACAATTACCAGTGTCCCTGCCCCACCTCCTTCCCGCGGCCTCTTTGATATTTAATTTCCTCTTTGAGGCTGTCCCTGATGGCTGGTTTAATTGACTCCATCCCCTGTGAAATGGGGCGTGTATGTATGGTCAGCTGCTAGTAGGGCTGTTCGTAGGATGCAGCCCAGTGTGTGGTTTGCTCTCAGCCCTGGAACCTGCCTGAGCATGTCCCCAGGAGCTGGATATTCCCAAGTCCCTGTGAAATCCAAATCCCTTTGCCCCCTACGCCTCTGAATTGGGATCCCAGGAACTCTGTCTAGTCACCTCCTCACAGCCACCTGTAAAACCCTGATTACTTATAGTAGAATGCCCGGGGAATTTGATGGTTCTGAAGGACATTTAGAGTTAGGAAGAGGTAGGCTTCACTCCAGGCGACCGCCTCCCTTACAGCCTCCCTGACACCTCGGGTGCTTGAGAAGTGCATCTGACTGCTTCACTCCAGGCGACCGCCTCCCTTACAGCCTCCCTTACAGCCTCCCTTACACCTCGGGTGCTTGAGAAGTGCATCTGACCCCTGGCACTGAGTTTTCTCACCTACTAAAATGAGGCAGCAATGTCTGGCCTACCTCCTCACGGGGGCATTTGAGAATCAGATGGTGAACAGTGCATGAAAGCACGTTGTAGCCTGGGAGCCACTATGCAAATGTGAGCGATTTCACTGAAGGTGGTCATTAGTTCCTGGACCTGTGCGGGGTACATTGTACACATGCAATGAACTGAGCAGAATTTAAATGAGCTAATTAACTTGTTGTTTTAAAATGCTTTTAACGAAGCCACTGAGCAGCAGCAGGGCCCAAATGCACTTATCTGCCCCTCCGTGCACAGGGAGAGGCACTGGGAAGGCCACCTCCGTTGCCAGTGGGGACAGCAAGCCCATGAGCCCGACTTCCCTGTGGATCCTGTTTGCCCCGGGGAGGGGTTTCCAGCTCTGGATCTTCCCAGGGCACCTGGGATCCCGGGGCATGTGGTTGAGATGGGAAACCACTGGAAGGGTTAAAACAGACGACTGGCCTGATCTAATTGAAGTTTAAAGTCTTTCTCAGGCTGCTGTGTGGAGAATGGAATGTAGGTGTTTGTAGTGCTGTCATGATTGTTTTCAGCTGACAAAGCTCTGGGCTGTGTATCTGGGGACAACCCCACCATGTGGGCCGAGGTGGGGCATTTTCCTCATCCCTGCCCCCTGCAGACACCGAACGGGCCAGACACTCCCTCACCCAGCTCTGAGGGCTCAGGAATGTGAGTGGCTGCTCCCCCAGGGACTCCACATCTACTTTCAGGGAGACAAAGACCTGGGAAAGGCAGCTTTCCTCCAGCCATGCCGCGGTGGCCAGGCCAGAGCCATGCTGGAGAAGAGTCCAGGTCTGACAGCAGCTGCGTGACACCTGCCCACGCTCATCCTGCACCACGACTCTCCCGCCGCCGCTCCTCAGCCGGTCCCGCCCCTGCCCAGTCCTGAGTCTGCGTCTATTGACTTCTTATCCATCCTGTGAACTTCCCAAGAGAGTTCCAATAATCCCCTTTCTGCTTAGCTTCCCTGGTGTGGGTGTGTGCTGTTTACTTGCGAGGGAGAGTTCTGACCCGGCTGGAGGGAGGGGGTGACAGTGAAGAGACTGCGCAGGGGCTTTCAGTCAACCAGGGAGAAGTGCCAGGGCCTGGAGTGAGTGTGTAGCGCAGGTGGAAAAAGTGAATGGGATGGATTGTGGATGGTGTTGTGGGGAGAGTCACCAGAATTTCCTGGGAGTTCATATGTGGTGAGAAGCAAAGAGGAGTGAAGGAAAACTTGATATTTGGCTTGAAAATACCTGGAAACATAGAAAAAGTCAGGAAGGAACTCTCTGAGTCTTTATCAGGGCTTACGTCTGGGGGGTCGCCTGGGGCTCGCTGTGGTAAGGGCTGAGGCTTTACTTGGTATTTTATACACAAGAATATGATTTATGTTCTGCTTCATATTTTACATTAAAATGTTTCTTACCTTGTTCCGTGTTTTGTAAATAAAATGGAAAAACTACTTTCAAGACAGTCCTTTGGAAAATTTGGGGAGATGTTAGATTCAAGGGAGAACTAGATTAAAGGAGAATGTCTGGGCCTCTTGAAAAGTCGAGGAAAAAATAAAGAAGCTTTCTTTGCTAGATAAAAGAAATGCTGCTATTTCCAAAGGAAAAGAAGAGATGAGGAAGGTATGGGAAGACTCTAGTACAGAAGCCATCAATCATTTTCTCTGCAGGGGAAGGTGTACAGCCACGAGGCAGAGAACCATGTCTCCCTAAACAGCTCTGACTGCATCGTTTGGAAGCAGAGCTGTGCTGAATCCAAAGCTCTCCAGACCTGAGACCACAGAGTTTCCAGCTGGTCCACATTTACCTACAGAGACGAGGCATTCAGAGGGAGTGTGTGAGGAGACTGGCTAGTCTTGGCCCCTCCTCTCAGTCTAGATCTGGGAAGGGTGGTCTGGGAGGGAGAGAAGGCCTGGCTGGGGGCAGTGAGGCCTGAGCAGGTCAGGCCGTCAAAGCCAAGAGGGTTAGTTATGACTCCAAGCTGAGTTTAAATCATGAATCAATCCACCAGCCAATTTGTTCATTTCACATCCTAGTGGCCAACCTAGTGGTGAACCCCAAGCAGAGTCAAATCCCAGTGGGTAACTGGCCAAAAAGCAAAGGTAGGCACAAGGGGTAGGATGACAAGGAAGCTGCTCAGGGGACCCTGAAGCAGGCCGGGGGCTGCTGAGTGATGATATTCGGTCACTGGGGGAGGGGGGGGAGGGTGACTTGGTTGGTGAAGAATCTTGAGAGGAATGAACACCCTTTGCAGGTCCCACAGAATCTCCTGAGACCCGGACACCAACAGCTGAGGGAAAGAGGGACATAAATCAGGCAGATTTTATTCCAGATCCAATGGTCCAGCTATCCACCCATTCGTGGAGCAGTACCAGATTATAAACAAAGTCTAACGTATTTCCACCTCACTAATTCATATTGAGACCTAGGGGAATATATGCAAAGATAAGCATTCTTGACTTCCAAATAAGGGTGCAGGGTAATGAAAATGAGGCTTACAGACGTGTTACCAACCAGAGGTTCTTTGAGGGTCAGCTTTTAAGAAAAAGATAAGTTGTAAGTAGCACAAAATGCTCACATCCAATGAGCACAGCTACAGTTCTTAAAATACATTGTTTCTTTGCGTAGCTAAACAAAACTGGACGGGGAGCTTGTTCCTTGTCCTCATTTCCTGAGCAAACTTCTTCTCCGCTGGTAGCACAACACTAACCTTCCTCCCAGACAATGTCTGCATGAGCATGTATCTAAAAACCATAGGTTTCATGAGAATTGTTTCTATGAACTCCATCTCAGTAATGAGAAAGGTATAGCACCTGGAAGAAAAATATATATATATATATTTGTACGGAAGTACACCAAAACTCATAACTTGTCTGATGTTTTGGATTATTCCAATCTGTCTCCACCAGAGTGAATAAATCAGAGTTAATAAGATCTAGATGTCTCCAGAATAAAATTGTGAAAACATGACCAGCCAGTCCCTAGGCTGCACTCCAGAAGTTTCATTTGAGTAACACAGGGCAGTGGTGATGGGAACCGTGTTAAGAAGAACATCAACATCGAAGTTTCAGAGTTTCCCGAAATAAAGATACCATTTACAGTATACAGCTGGAGCCACATCCCCAGTGGCTGGAGTTCACCCTGATGATTAATCACAATCCCATTTGCCTGGTGCTAATGAGCCTTTCCAAGGAGCCAGGCCCCTCCCTTCCCCCAAGTCTGAAGGTATTCTTCATCAGCAAGCACAGCGCTGGGATTAACGACCACAAAAAATAAGAGCGGCTGGAGGCCTGCCAGAGACTTCTTTAACTCGCACTCTTCCCCGCCGGGCTGTTTCTCTCTAGGCTGTAAACACACACACACATTCATCTAAACCCCAGAGCTCAGGAAGCAAGCCCATGCTTGCGGGAGCTGAGGGAGGCCAGCCCAGGAAGAGGGGAACAGGAAAGAAGGCTCTGGTGGCTGCTGGCCACAGCTTTCTTTTTTCTCCCCTGCCAGATGGTTTCCAATCCCCCTTCAGTTCCAGAACAGCCTAAAGCCCAGGCCAGGCAGCCTGCCTACCCAGAGCCACATCTGTGTTTCCAGGAAGGCTCCCCTCTGCTCCCAGACACCTCAGACCCTTCCTGCTCAGGCCTAAATGGTACCTGAGGGAGCCTGGCCTGGAGCTGAGGTGATAATCCCCCTTAAAATGCAAAGCACTCGGGGAGAGGGGCCACAGTGCAGCTCCTACATCTGATGGATGACCTTGAGGGAGAGTGACTTTCTGAACCTGGGAGACAGCAAGGCGCTGGGATTCTGTGGGCCCACGATGTGGAGTGGAGAAGCTCTGAGCACAGGGCTATGTACTAGAACGCCCGGAGGTGATTGCAGAAAGTAGTTGAGGTCCCTGGAGAGGGCACATTTGGGCAGAGCTCTGAGGCAGACCTCCTCATCCTCCCGTGATAGCTCTGGTCTGGCCCCTGTTGTAGCAGAGTAGCTTTTTCTAGACTGCCTTCTTGCAGAATGGTAGACAGAGACTGTGTTTGTCATCCCTGTGCCGAGCTCAGGACTGTTTGCAGAAAGAATGAGTGAATGAATGAACGAATGGCATGTTCAGTGGGACCTTCCATGTCAAGAACGTTTACAAGTTCCCAGCATGCTCATCCAGCCTGGCCACTGGGCGCAGGGACATGGGTTGTCCCCTCCATCCAAGCTTGCAGGGACGCCTGGCCCGTCTTTGCACAAGGACGCTGGGGCTCTTCGCATCCCTCCGGGGGCTGTGCCAAGGGCAATTGCTTTCCCACCCAGTTCACTCCTTGGTTGAGTCTCTGCTTTTTTTCCAAACCTCTCCACCTGGCTCAGAGCCAGGCAGGCCTCTAAGTCACACTCAGAATTTCCATGACAGTAAATAGACCAAACGAAGCCCTTCCCAGCCCCTGAAAGCAGTCTCTCCCAACCCCGCCGCGTCTGGCAGCATTTTTGTTCTCCCCGTTTTGCTCCAGGCCTGTGGAAGGTCAATGACTCCTTTAAAAATAAGGAAAACATGGACAAGTGCCCAGTGCCTAACCTGCTGACAGTGCAGTTCTCTGCAGCAGCCCACAGTCCCCCGCTGCAGCCGGCACAGTGATTTCTCACAGAGGCCTGCAATCCATTATGCTCCAGCCCACTGCTGCATTCAAATGTAAAAACAGATCCTTGGATCAACACCCTATAAAAAGCCAAGAAAAATGTGGTAGTGTTGTTTCCTGGCTCAAGCCAAGAGCTTTCTGAGGGAGGAATCCTTTGCGAGGCTGCAGCCCGGTACCTGTGTGGTTTTCATGGTAACTTGATCCGTTCAGAATCCCCGGAAGATGGGGAGGTTTCAGGTATTAGCACCCTGGTCGTGTAGACAAGGAGCGAAAGGTGCCACTGGGACCAGTCACCAAATTATTTTCACAGAATTAGGGCTCTGAGGGGGAGACACCGCCAGGTCTTTCAGTACCTCCAGCTCCTCCTGCTCCAAGTCCAGGCTGAACCATTCTGGAAGATGGCACGTTAAAATCTCTGCAGAAAACATGCTCCCCAGCTATAAAATGCAGCCACCTTCTTAAAATAAAACAAGCTGGCTGCCCAGAGATCCTGGCCAAGCCCAAATGAAAACAGTTTCCTGCCTCCCTGGGCATCGCTTGCCATCGGTGCCTAAAATCCACACAGGAAATATGTTTGTGGACTAGGATCAATTGGGATATTTGAAGAGTTGTAAAGAAGACACCCTATTCTCTTTCCTGTCAGTTTGTCACCTTTCTTCCCCCTGGGCCTCCCCTCTCATCCCCCCCAAGAATGCCTTCAGGAGGCCAGGAGTGTGAAGTGTCAGGAATACTGGGACAACACATTTTTTTAAAAAAATATATTTTTATTGATTTCAGAGAGGAGGGGATACAGAGAGAGAAATAGAAACATCAGTGATGAGAGAGAATCATTGATAGGCTGCCTCCTGCACGCCCCCTACTGAGGAATGAGCCTGCAACCTGGGCATAGGCCCTGACCGGAAATCAAACCGTGACCTCCTGGTCCATAGGTCGAGCTCAACCACCGAGTCACGCCGGCCGGGCACAAGTTTTAATCTGTTTTGCTGGACGGTCACTATTGCTGGTGTCGCACTGGTGTTGGCTGCACGCTCATCCCTGCCCCGGAGGATGGCCACATTGCTGGCCACATTCTGTCTGCTCCATGCGTGCACCTACTGGCAGTTACCTTGCTGAGATCATTGTTTTTTCCCTCCTGCATTTTTAGCACAGGGTGAACCTTGCAGCAGGATGAATATCTCAGACCCTGTCTTTGCTTTTCGGAGTGCAGCAAGCCTTGTTTTGGCTGAATGTGTGGAAGTACCTTTCACTGTGCAAGAAGATTTACTTTATGTGTGCTTTGGCCGAATACATGTGGAGACTTTGCTTTTCTGTCTGTGAGCTCACATGCTGCCAAGTACACATTTGTCTGGATAAACATACTCTCACGTAGCACATGCACACACACACACACACACACACACACACACACACACACACTTCTCTCCAGTTTAATTTTTATCTAAATCGAATCAACCTTAAGTATCAAATCCTGTTCCTGGTCTAAAATTTTGACCCATTCACTGACTTGTCCTTGGGCTGTGGTCAGGTGTCAGTGTCTGTATTACATTATATCCCCTGTGCCTAATGCAGCACCTGGCACACGGTAGACAGTGCATACTGAATGAATAAAGAGACAAATGGGCAAATAGTTTCCAGATTGATATCCAGGCTGGGGAAAAAATCTAAGAAGGGAAGAAAGGCCACAGGAACACTGCTTTCTGTTTCACCTTCTGACATTGACTTTGGGGAAGTAGAGGGAAGAGAGGGACTGCCATGTGCTAGACCGTGCCTGCCTGCTCCAGGTCAGCTCTGAGCTGTGTCCTTCGTGTCATTTAGGTTTCAATTGAACTGTCCCTTTTCAGACAGCCTTTCCTGACTACCTTCTCTAAAGAAGCCTTCCCAGCACCCATTTCTCTCTCACCACCCTGCTAAATTATCTTGATAGCCATTTTCCCCATCTGAAATGATTTTATCTTTCTGTTTGTTTATTTATTGTCTGTATTCCCTCTTCCTACAAAAGTGATTTCATGTCTGTATTTTTATTTTGGTATCCTCAATGATTAGGACAGTGTCTATCAAGGAGCAGCTATTCAATAACGACGGATTCACAGGCTAAGTAAAGAACCATCCTCTGCCTGGTCACAGAGACTCGGAGGGAGCAGTCTAACATGGATGCTCAGCTCCTCCCAAGTCTCTCCTTTCCCTTCGCCTGCTTCCCTGGCTGGACCCTGGAGTGCCTCACCCTCTCTATTATTGACGTTTGAGCCCAGGCAGCTGGTGCTGATCTCCAATGCCCTTGCTTTCTGGCTTCCACAGCTCATTCTTGGGGGGTTTGAGCTGGGAATTGTGTGCCTCTGACATGTGGCCACCACGGCTCCCATCAGCATTACTGCTGAGCTGATCCTTCCCTGCCTTGTCCTGCTCACGGACTTTAAGCTGGGGGCCCTTTCCCACCCTCGCAGTAGGAATGCGTGGAAATGGAGCTCTCGCACCCAAGGGGGCTGCAGCCTCTGGGTTGAATAGTTTACATCCCCTCAAATCTGCCTCAGATGCTGCTTCCTGGCTCATTCCTCATCTTCCTGCCATCTGTCTCCTGAACTGTGTTTCCACTTTAGTTTCCACAAAGGCCTCCAGTTTTGACCTCTGGCTTCTTTCCTGGACCACAATTAGGACTCTCCCACTAGCCACAATGTGGTCAGCTGACTTAGGTTAAATGGCCCGGGTCTTCCAGCCCAGACCTGCTCATTTCCCCTCCAGTGGGTAATTGTGCTACACCACTCCCTGCCTCTTCTAGGTTTTCTTCAATCCCCTTGGTCACTGCAGAGCTTGCCCATCCCTCCCCACTTCACAGAGGCTTTTATGTGCAATGGTACTGCTGCCGTTGTAATTTAACCTAGTCATGAAGAACTGGGAAGGAGCAAAGGCACGCCCAGTAAAGTCTGGGTGAAATAGGGAAGGTACTTGTCTGTCAGTCACATCTGGGAACAGGCCATTGGCCAGAGGAGGCATGGCCACTGTAAACACAGAAAGACTTGAGATGCTTAAGCTCCTGAACAAGGGAGTTTGCTCTCTTGCTCTCTCATGTTCTTGGCTCTCTCTTGGTTTGAGTTCCTGGCTTGCAGGGCTCTCATGCTCCTGCATTTGCCCACACGGCCCACAGCCATGTGGACCCCACACACAATGGGCTAACGGACTGCAACTAGCCTAATGCTGTACTAGACCCAGTTCCACCATGGAAAAGGAATCGAACCCAGGGACCTGGTGAATGAGATGATGCTCAACCAACTGAGCCACACCAACTGGACAAAATAAGTATTTCTTAAATAAATATGTGGCGATCAGGAAATGTCTTCTTCTTGGAAAATTCCGGCATCTCATTGCATGTTTCAGTAAGGGCCTGTGGATTGGATCTTGGTACTGTGGTTTGCTAGTGGACATAAAAGCCAGCAGATGCTATTCAGGACAGACTTGATGAGACTCTGATCCAGGCAGACTTCCTCTGGGGTTTGGGTGACAAAATACAGCATACCTAATGTGGGTGAAGAAGCTCAATTTGGCAACTGAAAGACTAGAGCCTTTGAGAGCCTCCAGAATCAAGTCCTTGGCATGGATCCTGATGTTCTGAAGCCGGGCAGAGGTAAGGGTAAGCTTCTACTGGGGATTTTGTGGACAGGAGCATGGACAAGAGGAGGCATCAGCAAGAGAGGGAGAGCACTGTGGACACGAGGCTGGCAGGCTGGTGTGGGCATGTGATGTATCCTCCAGACATTCTCATGTGTAAGGAGGACAAATGGGATAGACATAGATTATCAAAGCAGCAGATTCTCTAGTTACATAAAAATGTCATGCCAAGTGACACTTAATGGCTAGTGTTTCAATCCAAAAATGTTTGAGATAAGAGTCTTGTGCTTGAAGTATCCCAGCCCTTGTACTATCAGGGCCCAGAGTGGCTGCCAACTTCACTGCACACACTGAAGTCTGAGGGATTGGCCATGGCAGCTGAGCTCCTCCTACCATGTTGCTTCCAGATTATTCCTCCCATCAATTCTCATTGAAAGACTCTCTTTGGTCTCCCCTCTTAGCTATTTCCTTTTCAAGAATCACCTGACCCTTTCAGCAGCGTCTTCAGTGTTTGGTTGCTTCACTCTTAAACTCCCTTTTCCTTAGTCTGGCCTTCCCACCCGAACCACATTTCCATCCCAGTGTTGGGCATAGTTCAACCTGTAGAGACAAGAAAGGAGGGGAGGGAGAAGAAGCTGGCAGGAGGCTTTGCCACCAGCTCACATTTTGACAAAAGGGCAAGTCACAACCTTTCTAGGCTTCCTTCCATGTTCTAATCTATACTCCAGGGTACCCGGAATGGTGAATTGCTGCACTGAGGTTTCATGAGGAAATGCCATTTAAAAAGCCAGTAAAACCATTTTGAGATATGGAGGGTTATGTTCAGGGTCAGCAACCCATGTAGCCTTTCAAAGGTCAGGCAGATCATGCACGTAAGGTGGGCAGGGCTGGAGTGCGGGGGGAGATGGGAGGAGGCTACACTGGGGATTGGAGCAGGTAGCAGGTTTCACAAAGGTTACGATGTTCCGACAACCAAGACTAAGGTTAAAGATTAAGCATTAATTCTGTAAACATCTTAATCAAGCACCCTATGCAGCGTTTGCAAAGAAGAAAGAGCATGGGTTTTAGATTCGGCAAGAGCAGGGTTTAAGTTGTGGTTCCAACACTAGCTTTGGGCAAGTTCGCTTCCCTGAGTCTCAGTTTCCTTGGTGGTAAAACGGGGACGAAACAAAACCCATTTCAAAGGGTTGCTGTGAGGATTCAAAGTGCTAACACACCTAAAAACAGTTGACACATAGTCATGAATCACTTATTTTTTATTCTATTGGCCTTGTTTGTCGTTCTGCCCTTTGTGGTTTATTCTGAAAAAAAATTTTTTTTTGAAGAATCAAAATAAAGAATAAAAGATTAAAACTAGAAACTGAATCTTGGCAATGTGCAAACCACTGCATTTGAGTGAGTGGAGAGATGATGGGAAAAACCGTCACCCCTGACCTTAAAAAACACTCACATCTTCGTGTTCTGTGATACTAACGAAGAATCTGGAAGGATGTTGTGATGCTTGCACATCGCCACCCACACTGTGAGGTCTGGTCTTTTTTGAAGCAAAGGAAATCAGAAATGAGAAACACAGGATGCTGGAGTTGGAAGAGGCATGGCAGTCTTACCGATGGAAGACAACTGAAGACTTGAACCCTGGTCTCCTGGCCCTTAATTTACCCTCAGGCTCATATTTGACACGGAGATTGCATGGGTGACTACAGAAATGTGGAGTAATAGGCATTTCTGCTGCTCTGGATCTTTCATAGTTTAACACAAAATTGCAATTTAGAAAAAGAATAGCCAGGCTGGTTGAATAAGAACATTTGAATTCCTAAAAGTTTACATGAGTTCAACCCCAGTTAGCTGGGCTGGATGGGCCACCTGACCGCACCTAGTTAGAGTCTAGAAATCCAGAGTGTGGGGAGGGCCTGTTTGTCTCTTGGATTCAGTGCCCGCCCCCCAACCCCCTACCCGCTAGGCCTCCATCTGCCTGGTGGGTGGACCTGTGTGCGCTTCATCAGCTTGCTCCCTTGTCCTCTGTCTTCCGGTTTGGTTGATCAGGAGTATATTTTGGCAGATGATCAGTGGGAGGGAGGACACTAAGGTTGGGGTCTGTATTCTTCTGGCTTCCTCCCTGTTGGGTCACTCAGGGCAGGCCTCACCCACTGAGGGTTCCTAACGTGTGGCTCTCACTATGCAGAGGCCTCCTCTGGGTTCTGGGAATAGCTCCCTCCCCTGTGCCTTCAGGAACTGAGGGAGTAAAGGTTTCCCCTAAGGCAGGCCCACTGATACTATACTATCCCTTGGTGGTTTCCTTAAACTCTGTCCACAGTTTTGTGAATAGTCCTTTATGAAAGTCTCCTCAAATTATCCAGTTTGAATGTCTTTCTTTTTCTCCAGTCACTTTTCTGACAATATAGGCCCTCTTCAATTTCATGAAAAAGAACCACAGTATTTTAAAATTGAGCTCAAGAGAGACAGTTAAAGAGCTAAGAATAAAGTTACCTTGGGAAAGAGAAAGTGAAATAAGCTAAGAAGTAAAATAAAAACGATCTTTATGTTTTTAACAGAGAATGAAACATCTTCTTCCCTGAGAAATTATTTATTTATTCATCTATCATCCATTAAATATTTTGACTGAGTTTTTTGGGCATTCAAAGGTGAATCAGACATGCATTCAGTTCTCAAGGACCCTTCAGACTGGTAGGGAAGAGGAAACAGGCTGAGGAAAACAGATGAAGTTGCATCAGCTGCAGTTACAGGAGTTACCTGCAAGGGCTGGTAGGATTCTGATGGGATGGGGAGAGGAAGGGAAGATGGGGGTGGGGAGAGCGGAGAGGCTGGGGGAACTTCATGTGAGCCATGTTTACAGCTTAGGGTACACTATACAGGACATGTTTTAGTGTGTCTGCTCAGCTCACAATGATTCTTTTAACTATGTGTCCCCATTAGTCACAGCAGAGTGGCCCCTGGCAACCTCTTGGACCAACTTTGGGCCCAGTACTTATTATTGTACAGATGTTAGGCCTAGACAGGTCTGCCTACCTGGACACAGTTGATTGAAACCATGTTGGGCCACTCAGAGCCTTACCTCTGGGAAGACAGAACTTGGTCCAAGAAATATTTAAAATTTGGGGGTGATTGGGCCTGGAAAATGTGAGCATGGGAGTGTAGGCAGCCCTGTTTTCTGCCATTAGAACTGGGGGATCTGCAAAAATATGGAAGAATGAAGGAGATGCATAGAAAAAAAAAAGGAGATAAGGAATGAAGAGAATCTAGTTGGCTCTCAGTCCTGGATCCAGAACCTTCTGTAAGCTTGACTAATTCCTGCCCTTGAATGCTTAGGGCAATTTCCCTTTTCCACTCAAGTTAGTTTGAGTTTTTTTTGCTGCTGTTGTTTTGTTATTTTAAACAAAAGAATCTTAATGAAAGGAATTCCCTTCACGAAAGGGAGTAGTAAGATTTAAGTTTAGAAATTATGTTTGGGCCAGATAGGAATGAATGGATAAATGAATCACACTTGGGAGTAAAAAAAATACTGAGTTGAATTAGCACCAAAAGGGATTTAGGTACTTATGGAAATGCCTATTCACCGTAAAGTCTTTTTAGGCCTTGAAATGGGTTATAAACAAATGTAATGGAAAGTCTTCCATGTAGGATATTAAGGACAGGACAGAGCTAGCTCAATAATGATATAAAAATAGTCATGCCTGGAGCAAGGTGAGCATAAGGAAGGAGGACGATTGATTGAAATCTAAAACCTTTTGAGGCTACATTCTACTTTATAGTATTACTAGAGGCCCAGTGCACGAATTTGTGCATGGGTGGGGTCCCTTGGCCTGGCCGGCGATCGGGGCCGATTGGGGCCAGCCGGGGGGAGGGACCACAAGAGGTTGGCCAGTTGCAGGAGGTTGGCTGTGGGAGCACACTGACCACCAGGGGGCAGCTCCTGCATTGAGTGTCTTCCCCCAGGTGGTCAGTGTGCATCATAGCAACTGGTCATTCGGTCACTTAGGCTTTTATATATATAGATGTGGGGGGGTGGTGGGGAAAGAGCAGGGATTCTGAAGTCAGATAGGCATGGGTCTGAATATTTCTTTTAGTTTCCCCAAATTTAAAATAAGGCAAAAATATGGTTCTTGTGGCTATTAAACAGCATAACATAGGGAAAGCAATTATCACAAGATTGAGCATGTAACTAGGCATTCAAAAAAATGTTAGTGCTTCTTTTTCTCCTTCTCCTCCTCCTCCTCCTCCTCCTCCCTCCTCCTCCTTTCAAGGTCTATAACTTCAATTCCAGCTACAGTCTTTTCTCCTCCTCCTCCTCCTCTCCTCCTCCTCCTCCTCCTTCTTTTTCTTTTTCTTTTTCTTTTTTTAAACAATGTTTGAAAGCCATAATAGAGCAATTGCTTCTTTAAAAAAAAATCCCACTCTTGGGAATACCAAGCCCATAAGCACATGGGCTTTTTAATTCCTTCTTTTAGGTATTTGTTGAAAACTAATAAGCATTTGTTTCATTTGAAAGTTAAATACATCCCATAATGCAAGATATCAAAATAGATCTTCTGAAAATACATCCATGTTCTTAGGTTGTGAAAACCCATTTCACTTTATAATAACATTTCACGGATAAGTGAGACCTATTGTTTAGTTGTTTGGATTTTTACTCTTATGCCAAATGCCTGTGAAGATTCAGCATTCTCCCAAGACTGGGCTTCTAACTGTTTTGTTATTAAGAGGAAGTAGTGATGGGACCTGGACCGTGCCTTCCTACATATATGAGATTCCTTGACAAATGGAATCCCTTCTCTTCTTGCTCCTTTGAAACACAGGAACAGCCTCATTCTACTGGATGTTGATCTGAAGAGTCCAAGGAAGGGTGAGGGTTTTCAGTGGAATTGTAACTGGGTACAAAATTTAGTGGGATAGGTAATGACGACCCCAGAGGGCTCCAGTGTGCTGAAAAAAAGAGGGGGGGGGCAACTCTGGTATTAATAAAAAAGAAAAAAGTAACAGGGGGAAAACACTTTAGGAATGAATAGCCAAGAGGAGACTATGCCAAACCCCATGTGAACTGCTAATAAAAATGAGATAAATTGTAGCATTCCCCAATTTTATCTCAGGTTATTAGAATTTAGAGCTAAGAAAATGGGGCCCAGGGAGGTTAAGTGATTTGCCCAAGGTTACCCAGCTATTTAACGTAGAGCCCCAAGCCTGAAACCAGATGCTCTAGATCCTAGTTCAGATCACCACTCTGCACCCAAAAACATTTGGGAATTTGGAGATAATGTAAGGAAAAATGCTGTATCCAGCAGAATGAGACAAAGCCACCTTCTTCCTCTCTTCTGACCAGTTTAGGCACTACTGCTGGCTTGGGTTGTAAGATGATGATGGTTTCAGTCTCTTACCTTGTGTCTATTGCCAGACACTCCTTCTGGTAGGATTTTTCAGCAGAGCATGCCATAAAATCATGTCTGACAGTTCTGTTCCTGGTCAGAATGCCTGGAAACTGCATCAACGTCAAATTCCTAGTGGAGCCAAGAGACCTGGATGTGACCATATTTAAAGCATTGTATCCTGAGCTGCATGCCCCAGCTACTCCTCCCTTTATGAAAATGAAGGCACGTGTGCATGGCCAACAGTTTACCCTGAGGCTATACAGGTTCCACAGACCCCACTTCTCCAATCTGACTTATCCAAAGCTATCAAATTAGCTCCCCCAGCTCCTATTCTCTCCACAGAACCAGAGAACAGGGAAAGTATATGTTCCCATAGGAAAGATGTGCTGTCACATGACATAGAATTTCACAGTACTGGGCCTCTATTCTGGGCCATTTATTAAAGAGGTTAAACATTTGGATAAGACATGGGTTCTGCACTAACGAGATTATAATATCATAGGGAGAATGAGACATGTCTCTTAAGAAGGCAAATGCTATGGAGGGTAGGGTGACAAAGATGTAGAAATCACATCAGAATGGGGGAATCCCAAGTGATTTTGTGAAGAATATAGCCCTGAGATGGCTTCTGAAAGATGGATAGAATATTACAGGCTCAGTGACCAGAAATGTGGAGGTAAGATGATCCAGAGGGAGGAGCAAGAACCAAGATCAGAAGCAGCAAACTTTGGGCATAGCCAAGAAACACTGGGTTACTATGGGAAGGGAATAGGAGATGAGAAAAGCTGGTTAGGATCATATTGGAGGAGTTGGACTTCGAAGGTCTTTAATTACAAAAGCTCTTGAGAAAGATGATCCAACATTTTAAATGACCCAGAGAATACGGACAATAAGGGTTAGTGTGTTCATTCAGGTGCTTGGGAGAGTGGCCATAAAGAACCACCTAAGCTGAAACAGTGGGAGCGTTGGAGCGCCAGCCCAGGTACCCGCCTCTGGGGAAACACAGAAGGATACTTGGCTGTTTTGGAATGTTCCAGCTTACCTTGATCTGTAATGGATTATTTTGTTAATTCCTTTTTTTCTCCTCCTTCTTGGTTTACTTAGAAGATTCAGTGAATATGGTACAAGATGCATTCTCAAGGGAACACATTTCACTGGTGTTAAAAACACAGCATTCCACTCCTGAGAGCTGAATCCTGTCCAGTTTGAACCTCCCGAGTAGTTAAAAGGCCTTTTCTTGATGAAAGCCCTTCATCCTGTTTTGAGTTTGCTTTTTTGAATTTCTCCAAAGAAGTGGAAGAATGTAAGAACAAAGTTATCTGCATGACAAAGTGCACTTTGTTAAATTGTTTTGACTGTTGTGACTGAATTGATTGTGTTTATGTTAGTACTAAAAAGTTACTACCTATTACCATAGTCTGGAAAAAAACAAACCAACAGTAATCTGAGAGCTCTTTAGTGTTTTCTTCCCTAAAATGAAGTAGGAAAATGGGCTGTCTTTGGAAAAAGCTTAATTTAGACTTCAGGAAAGTTGAGAATGTTGATGACCAAAAGGAAGGCCAGGCAAAATAATCAAGTCAGTCCAGATAGAAAATATGCAAACCCAAGGGAAGAATTGTTTATGTTTTTGCAAAGAGATGACCCAGAAGAGTTGGGACAAGCTGCACTTTGCACTCTATCAAATCCTCTGTGGCTTTTAAATTGTGTGAGTGCCACTCCCTCTTTCCTACCGTGCTCATAACAGGTGCTCAGTGGTGTTTGTTGAGGGGAGGAGTTGATTCCTGAGGCATGGGGTCATTTTTAAAGGTTCCAAATCTTTAGGTTGATTTATAAGGAAAATAAGTAGATATAGTGGGAATCAAAGAAGTTAGGTGAGTTGTAAGGGTCTGGATAAAGTGTCAGCACTTGGAAAGTTTAAGCAGCTGTTGGGAATGCAGCCAGGGCCGCCATCCTGTGTTCCTAGGAGAGGGAGGTCGTCCTCTCGGCCCCAGCACCCAAGCACTTGCTTCAGGAATTGCTGGCTGCCTCGGCCTCAGTAGCAACTTTTGGCCCTTGAAAGTGCACAGTGGTCTTTAAGGCCCCAGGTGGTTTGAAGAGACCCAGGATTGAAACATCCCATTCATTTCAGTCAATGTACCCCTATTTCAAAGGACAACTGTCTACAGGTTTCTCTATATTCTCTCTGTATCTGTGGGAAGTGGCTCGGGGTCCCTTGGGAACATTCATGCCTTCTGTAGAGGTTTAGAGCATGCATACTATGTGCACACATTTTATTTTACTCATATTACAACCTTATCTTCTTCACTTTATAGATGGTGAATCAGAGAGGTCTCACAACTGACCTGGCCAAGGTCACACAGCTTTCTACCCCTGGGCATCACGACCCAGGGCTTTTGCTTAAGCAAGGGACTTTTGTCCTTTGCCCCACAGCAGACCCAGGCTGCATCCTGCCTTTGCTGCTGTTCCTGCACTTTGGGGTCAGACCCACCATGGATCAAACTCCAGGTCCACTACTTCCAGCTATAAAAAAACTGGGACAACTTGCTTAACTTCTTCCAATTTCCATTTTTCCCATCTGTTCATAAGAATCATGGTTCCCCTTCACAAAATTGTCCCTTCCCTTAAAGTTAAAGGATGTCCTCTATGTGTGGGGAAAGTAGACGGAGAGGAGATACTATACGCAAGTCTGCGCATGGCAGCTACATCTCAACTGTGGCAGTGATGGTCACGTGGACTGAGCCCCAGGTTTGAGGGGGAGAAACAAAGATCTGGATTCAAGCCTCCAGTTGGTTCATTTTGAGCAGAGGGACATCTTCCGGGCTCCCATTCCTTGTCTTGGAAAAGGCCATCATCCTAACATCATCCTGGGGATGCTTTGTGGATTCACTGAGGTTATGCAATATAAGAGTTCTCTGTGATTATCTCTAATCATCATACAGATACTAGTTCCCATTACTATAATCCACCTCATTATTTCCAAGTCAGGCCTCTCAACTTAGACTTTTCCAATTCAGCAGGAGGTCTCTGTTTCCTCCCCTCCCAGGAGCAGAGGATGAGAAAAGAAAGGAAAGTTAGAGATGTTTTCGTGTTTCCTGTCCACCCCTTCCTGCCCCTTTCCTGCATCAGTATATGTGGGAGCCTGTTCCACGGCGGGGCCTGAGCACAGTCCTCCACTTCAAGCTGGGCCTCTGCTAGAGTCACCCTTTTGTTTGAGCAGGAAGCACTGGAGGAGCATGTCTGTTCCCAAGGGTTCATTTGGGGGATGTGGGAGGAAGGCAGGGGAAAGGTGGAAGGGCGTCCTGTAGGTTTAATTCCATACTGTCCCCAGCCCTTAACAATGTCCTTGGCATCATAAGGGGTGCTTCATAAACACTTGCTGAATGAATGGTTGTGGGGAATTCGTGGCAGGGAGGAGGGCCAGATGTGGAGAGGTGATGGAAAAGCGAGAAGTGTGGCCAAAGAATGTTGCTGTTCTCCCTGCTACTTCTCAGACAGGTTACTGTCAGACTGCTCTGGAAGCTGTAACCAAGAGGCCAGGCTCCCAGGCCCACAAACAAAGCTCACTGGCTGTTTTCATTTCTTTGTCTTGCAGACAAATGCATCAGCTATTTGAAAAAAAACAACCCAGAAAACGACTGACAAACCAAGCAGACCTAGAGGCTCAGCCTACACGTTCTTTTTTCTTCTAGAAGCTCCAAAGTGCTAATACCTTGTTTACATTTAAATCTGGCAACCTTCAAATGAGGAAGATCAATGTAAGTGCTTTATGTTGGACTCCACCTCTTCCCCAACACCTTCCCCAGCGTCATGGCTTTAGCAACTTCACAGGGGAAGCCATTCCAGTGGAAGGTTGTAGGCCGCCTCCTTCAGGGTTCTTCCTCCTGGAGGGAGCCCGGCGTACTTTCACACACATCCTCTCTCCTGAACCAGGCTCTTAAGCTGTTTATAATCAATATATTTTATGTTACATATTTGGGATTCATACCCAGCCAATTTCAAAAAGGATTTAAGGGCCCTTTACCATGTCAAAATAAAATAAGGAAATATAGCTAAAAATAGAACAGAGACCTTATAAAACAAGTAAAAGAATAGCCATTACAAGGCACCTGAGATGACCCAATTCTTGCAGTTAATCTCTAAACTAAACTCTGACTTTGTGCTTACCTGGCTCTCACTGTCTGATCGAAATGGAAAAAAAACACCTACTATACAAAATTATTTGTGGAACTCAATCGCTTTCTAAAGCTTTAGCTTAAAAAGACATTATTCAAATACAGTTATTCTGTAAACAATTTCAAGAGAAGTCTGTACATGTAACATTTACTACCAGTAACCTCTTATCTTGGAGCCTTTAGCTTAGCATATGCTTTCGCATATGCTGTTCCCTCTGCCTGGAACAGTCCTCTCAGCAGCCCACTCATACAGTTAACTTTACTCATCCTTCCATCAGGGAAGCCTTCATCTCCAATCAGGCTAGGTCAGGCCCCCTTGTTATAGTGTTTGAAGAGCACCTGGTATCTTCCCTTGAGATCACCTACCAAAGTTTATGTTTACTCACTTGTTAGTGTCCCTATTTCATGCCTGTCTTCCCCAGTAGACATACGCTCCTTGAAGGCAAGAACTGCATGTGCTTTTTTACTCCTGTACCTCCAGCGTGTCACACAGTGCCCAATTTATGGTAATACTAATAATAGTAACAACAATAATAATATAATGAAAATAACAGCTAATAATTATTGAATGCCAGGAACTCTAAGAATTAATATCTAATTAGTTTGGCCTCAAAATAGTCCTTTTAAGTGGGGGCTGCTATTATCCTTCTTATCAGATGAAGAACAGAGGGGGACCTCTGAGGTTAAATAAATTTCCCAATGTCACAGAGTTAAGATGCTAGAAGGTGAACTCAGACAGTCTAGTTTCAGAGTTTGAGTTCCTAATGCTTGTTAGGCAACAAATATCTGTTGAATGAATTCTTGATGATAATAGAACCCTGGAATTTTGCTTTCTGATCATCTAACATAATAAAGGAATAGGACCTGAAGAATCAGAATGGACTCTACATAAGTCTATTGAACAGTTTCTCTGAGATCTCAAATTGATGACTTACTGGAGCATTAGGCCAGGGCAGAGTGACAGGCAATGAAAATGATTGAATTATCTGAAACATGAGTGTGGTGACTCTGGTGCAGGTGGACCATTGCCTGGCGTAAAATCCCATCCCTAAAGTTTATACAGGTATATGGAGCTAATCTGTCATTTTGTTTTGAAATGTTGAATTACACTTACATTCTTTTCCAGAGAGAAAGTAGGGGAAGCTACATAAATGTTTGCAAAATTGACAACAAACTGACTTCAGCATATGGAGCCATTGGAGAGATTCATAGCTAGTCAATATTTTGACTTTTCTTTTTTTATTTATTATTTACTGATTTGAGAGAGAGAGAGAGAGAGAGAGAGAGAGAAGAGATCGATTTGTTGTTCCATCCATCCACGCATTCATTCATTGGCTGCTTCCTGTAAGTGACCTGACTAGGGATAGAACTCACAACCCTGCTGTACTGGGTCAATGCTCTAACCAACTGAGCTACCAGGCCAGGGTTCAGAATGTTCTATTTTTTAATGATCAGATTCCATGATATCCTCCAGCAAAAATGTTTTCTTTTGTTTCCCTGAGCAATCCCACTTTACCAGTTCTTTGAACACGTAGTTCTGCTTGTTCTTAGAATCAGACACTAGGTCAATGTTTCGGAGAATTAATTTCCTGTTAGCTGTTTAGACAAGTTGGTGTAATTCTCTGTTGCATCTGTCCACTTTTCTGCCTTTCTGGGCCTGCATTGTCCAGGCTTCTGTGCCGTGTGTGTGTGTGTGTGTGTGTGTGTGTGTGTGTTGGGGGTGGGGTGAGCACCTCTCAATTGGTTTCTTTGTGCTGAGCAGAAAGGCAGGTGTGAGCCATGATTGATGGCTGGTTTACATGGTGACAGGAAAAACCTGCTGGCGGTGCATTTTCTTTTCTGCCAGGGGCCCAATCCGTTCCTTCTACCAGGACTTCCTTGTTAGAGAACTCCTTAGAGCTGCTTCCCTTGGAATTCTTTATTACATTTTCAACTGTCAAATATGAACGCATTTAAAAATATATGTTAATTTGATTCAGATCCAGAGGGGAGAAACAATGACTGAGGTCTTGAGCAAGTTTTTCTTTTTATTTCCATATTGAGTTGCACATTAGACTGTGGTATAGGCTAGCAGTTCTGAGGCCGGGGTATGTATCACAATGAGTAGGGGAGACCTCCCAGAACCTCAGCCCCCTCCCCCAACCAATCAGGGCTGCCTGTCCAGAGGGTGTGTGGAGAGAGAGGCCCGGGGATCTGTGCTAACACAAACAATTACTTTGCAGACAACTGGGATGTACAGCCTTAGATGAGAATCTCTACTCCTGGTGGTGGGGCTGTAATTAACAATCTTGATTCCCATCCCACTGTTGCCACTATATCCATCTGTCCTGTCACTCCACAGATCCTTACTAAGCACCCACTATGTGCCACTGTGCTTTAAGCACTGGGGACATGGGACAGACACAATTACTGTCTTCATAAAGCTTACATTCTAATTGGGGAGACAAATATCAAAGACGATGAATCAGCAACATATCTTCGCTCTTGCTGCTTACCAAGGAGAACAAAATACAATGGAAGATGCTTTTATTTCCTTACACCCCATCTCTCGATTTCCCATCTGAATTTCATTCCCATCTTTGCTGATTGTCCATTTATGGGCCCAAGTCCCCCAAGCTCACCAAGTCTAGTGGAAATATTTTAGCCCTTATCTTTCTTGGCCACTCTGCGGTGTTCATACCAGGCGTTACTTAAAATTTTAGGTAAATTTTGAGGTAAGTATTGTGCTAAGTCCTCTATATATGTTTGTTTGTTTTTTAATTCTCACAACAACCCTAAGATAGACAGTATTATCATTCTCAGTGTGGAGATGGGGAATCGCAAGCACACCAAAGCTCAGTAACTCGCCCAAGGTCACACAGCTAGCAAGCGGAAGAGTGGGGATTGTCTTCACCATAAACTCTCTGCTTTTCCAGTCTAGGTTTTCCTGTTCACCATCCCACTGCTTCTTTGATTGCTTCTCTGATCATTCATTTCCTATAGCTCCCACCAGGCTCATCTTCCTCTGGCAGCCCTGCACGTGTTGGCATTGACACTTGCTCTCTCATCCCACACTCTCCCCAGACAATCTCAATTGCTTTGTCTTTCTCTATTGCCCACATCTCTGGTATCTCCCAAATTCACACCACTGGGCCAGACGTCTCTTTTGACCTTCCAGTGACCTAGCTGGTAGGTACATGCACTTGGATATCTGGTGGACACTGTTCTTTTGCTTATTTAACTAGTGACTACCTACCATTTGCCAGGTACTATGTGGTTATTGTGGATGTTCTAGTGAACAAGGCCAGTGAGGTCTCTGGCTCATGGAGTTTATTTGTCTAGCAGAGAAGATAGACTGACGAACACGCCCCCACATGAGCTAACACACTATCTCATCTTTATTAGCAGACTTGCTCAGCTTCCTGGTTTCTCAATTTTAGTTGATAATACAACCTCAGAGTTGCCTTAATTCCTCCTTCTTCCTCAGGCCCTATATCCAAGTGTGCCTCCTACATTCTGGTGTCTCCATTCCCTTTTCATCATCACTACCACCTCGAGGTCATTTCTCACCTAGAAAACTCAGTTGGTTTTCTAGTTGGCCCTGTTTCTAATTCTACATTCCTCAAATCCATTTTCTACCTCAGTTTTTCTAAAATGCAAATTGGGGTGTGCCTCTCCCCTCTTTACATCCTCTGGTGGAGCGTCTATCTGGCTCCTACTTCTTGGAGCGATGGATCTTCTCCTTTTGATGGGAAGCCATTTAATGTGTCTGACCCTGCCTCACACCCTTCTTATACACCCCATGCTTCTGGCCACAATGATTTTGTTTCAGAATGGGCAAGCCAGGGCCAAGTGGAAACATCAAATATAAGTGTTGGTGGGGCAATGGTCTCACTCTTGCTCTGGGTTCTGAGCTGTCTCTTTCCCTTCTCACGGAGAGACTCTCTGCAAAGACGAAGGTGATGCATGGAAAGAAGCAGAGCCAAGGCAGAGCCTCGAGACACTGTTTGAGCTCCTGGATTTAATAGCACATGAACCCAGCTTTACCCGTGGACTTTACCAATTATTGAAGTCAATAGATTTGCTATGTCCGAATTGTAGTGCTTCCACTTACTGGCTACGTGACTTTGGGCAATTACTTAACCTTTCTGCATATAAGTTTCCTCACCTCTAAAATGGGCATAATAGCCTTAGCCAGTCTAGCTCAGTGGATAGAGCAGTGGTCGGCAAACTCATTAGTCAACAGAGCCAAATACCAACAGTACAACGATTGAAATTTCTTTTGAGAGCCAAATTTTTTAAACTTAAACTATATAGGTAGGTACATTGTTATTAACTTAATTAGGGTACTCCTAAGGCTTAGGAAGAGCCACACTCAAGGGGCCAAAGAGCCGCATGTGGCTTGCGAGCCACAGTTTGCCAACCACTGGGATAGAGCATTGGCCTGCAGGCTTGATCCCAGCTCTGGTCGGGGCGCTTGCTGGAGGCAACCAATCGATGTGTCTCTCACATCAATGTCTCTCTCTCTCTCTCTGTCTCTCCCCCTCCCTTCCACTCCCTCTAAAAATCAATGGAAAAATATTCTCTGGTGAGGATTAACTAAAAATAAATAAGTAAATAAAATAAAATTGGCATAATAACAACTACCTCACAGGGTTGAAATGAGATTTAAATGAGTTAATGCATATGAAGGACTTAGATAAGCGCTCAGTAAGTATTAACTATTTCTGTTGTTATTACTTAACTGAGTTTGGTCTTGGGTTTCTCTAATTTGCCATTGGAAGAGGACTACCAAGTCCAAACTATATAACCTGCTTATAAGGCTGACACCTCCATTCCCTTAGCATGTTTTTATTGAACTTCTAAAGCTCCCCAAATGCTCATGATGCTTCAGGCCTTGTTTCCAGGTGTATAATGTTCTTTCTGCCCAGAATGCACTTCCTCATTCACCTGGCAAAGTCAAATAAGACGATTCTAAACAGCAAGAAGAAGCAACTAATTCAGGACACCTAGGAATTGTGGGTCTGATTGTGCCATTGATTATTGCTGATCTCCCAGTAAGTCTCACCAATTTGTGTCCCCGCTTTTAAAAAAAGGTTTCATTCTCAAATGTATTTTTCTATGAAAAGAGTTCTATAGATTCATGGACATTCAAGCATTCCTTACTCAGCTCAACTTTGAGATCAGGCTAAAACAACGTGACCAGTTAGCTCTCCCCATCTGCCATTGAGGAGACAAATTACAGCAGAAACATGGGCTCCCCAGAGACACAGAGCCGTCTGACCAGATAGGCAGCGAGACTAAGAAATTGGATATTAAGGAGGATGTGCTTCCTTTCTTAGATCTTAGGAGGGGACAAGCAAGAATCCTTCCTGGTCACGCTCTCTGACTCTCACACCTGCCTTTCCAAAAACTCAGATTTCTAAACCCTGACAGTGGCCAAATTAACTTAACCAGCTTTTTAAAAGCAAGAATAGTTCTGCATTGTCTATAATGCCCCAGCCAGGTCTCTAGACTCTTTGGGAACAGTAATAAAATCAAGATGCTACTTCCTTATTTCAGTGGGAAGATGCAGTCTCTGGGTCTGTACCCCTGAGGCTGTGTTTTACTGTTGGAGTCGAACAAATGTAAACAATTTAAAGCAATACCCCAATAGTCTTTTCCTCGTTTAAACTTTATTCTACGTAAATTTACCTCAGGCCTGGAAAGCTCTGGCTGTGGCTGAGGAGAAATGGCTGTGTTATTGCCGGAGTCCAGCCCGGCCACGTTCCCCAGGCACGGGCTAGCTCCTGGGTGGTAGAGCTTGGCTGAAAGACATGGATGCAAACATAGTCGCTTTTTCATTTGCCCACACTGCTATTTGAATGAGACTGTTAAGGGATCTAGATGTGAAAATGTTATATACCAGCAACAGACACATCCCCAAGTGTGTGCATATGGCCTAAATTAGACCACCTAAGTAGGCTGTGTGCAATACCTAGAAATTACAAAAAAGAATTGGATAATGAGAGGCAGCAGCTCGTGAAGCCAGCCCACCAGCAGAGAGAGCTCAGTATTCCTAGAAGGGCTTCCTGGGGGGGAGAAATGGAGGTACATTTCATATGAGTAAGAAGTGCATCCACCATTTCTTCCTTTCTCTCCCTCCCCTACAATCCATTTCCTCCCAGTTCCTCTATAGGAACAGGACCTGGCTTACAGCCCAGGTCCCATCAGCCTAAGAGGTCACATTCTCTTCAAAAACTTATCTTTCTTTTTATTTATTGATTTTAGAAAAAGAGAGGAAGAGGAGAGAGAGAGAGAGGAGAGAGAGAGAGAGAGAGAGAGAGAGAGAGAGAGAGAAATTTGTTTTTTCACTTATTTATGGATTCATTGGTTGATTCTTGCATGTGCCCTGACCAGGATTGAACCTGCAACCTTGGCGTAGTGGCATGACATTCTAACCAACTGAGCTACCTGGACAGGGCAAAAGAGTTCGTTGCACATTAAGGGGATTAACCATAGGTCTACTATATATTATATATGTTGTAAATCCCACCCCCCCCCCAGGCCATCCTTGGTATTTTGATTTTGTTTATTTAATCTTCTAACAATAAAATAATTCAGTCAAATGTGTTGGTGTTTTCCTTTATGACTTAAGAAAGTCTTTCCACTTCAACATTATGTAACTGTTCTCCTAAATTTTCTTCTAACACACATTTTTCAACTAAATCTTAAATTTATTTAAATCTTTTTTGGTGTATGGTGAGAACTAAGAATCTCTATTGTCTTCTAGATTGATAGCCATCGATGTCAGCAGCATTAAATAAACACTCCTTTGCCCATTGAGTTAACATATCTCCTTTGTTATATATTAAGTTACCATTTATACTTGGATTTATTTTCTGAACTCTTTATTCTATTTCACTAATCTGAGCCAATACCATAATATTTTTATTATAATGGCTTTATGAAATATTTGATAAGGCAAGCCTACTCTCATGGTTTTATATAGATACATGTATTTTTGCTAGTCTCATATATTTATCCTTCCATTAGGAATTTAACGTTATTTTATGCAGTTTCCAAAAATTAGGATTCTAATTGGATTTGCATTAATTTTGAAAGGATCAATATGATAAAGATACATTTTTATGTTTCTATTGAGAATACGATATATTTATCCACTTTTTTCCACAGACTTCAATAAGATTTCATAGTTTCTTTAGTATTGGCCCTGTGTCTTTATTGTCAAGTTGATTGGTAGACGATTTAGTTTTTATTGATATTATGAAGACATTGTCAAGTTGACTTCCAATGCCTAAATTACAAAGGCTTGACCTCTCACCCACATGGTACCTGGGTCCAGCCGTTCTCTAAGTGTTCCCCAGTTACACTCGGACACTTCCAGGACTCTCTGGTCTGGCCTTGCAGTTGCCGGAAGGCATCTGTCTTTCTTCCTCAAATCTCTGGCTCTCCCTCTCTGTTCTCCACCAGGTGGGAAGTCTTCTTGCCGCCAAGGCAAAGGATCATGTTGAGTATGATGACACCTTTGCCCAGCTAACATCTCCAGGCGCCTCCATAGGTGTCCATTTTCAGGGGCCCAGAGAGGTGCTGGGTCCCATGAGAGGCAGGGAGAAGATGGCTTTTCCCTGACGTCCTGCCACCTCTCATCACCTGGTCCCAGGTGGCTCTGCTCGGTCTCAGAATCTCCCGAGGTCACACCTGCAGAGGCCCATCAGCGGGTGGTCCTCATCCCTCATCGCTTTCCCTGCTGGGCGAAGGGCCAGAGAAGAACAGCCTTTTCTCCTCTCAGCTCAAACCCGTTTCTTCCCAAAATGAAAGTAACATCGTTTCTTCAGGGACAGTAACTTTTCCTGTCCCACTTCTGTGTTTTTAACTCTTTGGGTCCTCAGCACCTGTAATGAGCTCCATTTCAGCAGGAGGTCACTTGGCTTCCTTATAAAAAACTACAAGGCTGAGTGGGTTCTCCTAGATCGGGGACAGAACTGTCCTAGAGAGGTTTAACCCCCACTTATTATAACAGTGTAACTAGATAGAATATTGAAAAGTCTATTTTTCTTCTATCATCCTCATCAAAGTTTTGAAATTCAAAGATGCAACTTTCCCCCAGACCAGGGGTGGGCAAACTTTTTGACTCGAGGGCCACAATGGGTTCTTAAACTGGACCGGGCCGCCGGAACAAAAGCATGGATGGAGTGTTTGTGTGAACTAATATAAATTCAAAGTAAACATCATTACATAAAAGGGTACGGTCTTTTTTTTTTTAGTTTTATTCATTTCAAACAGGCCGGATCCGGCCCGTGGGCCGTAGTTTGCCCACGGCTGCCCCAGACCATATCCACGGTCCTGTGTGCCTCCCCGCCCCCCCAGCAGCCCTTGCCAGGAGGAAGTTTCTCCGGAGCATATAGCACATGATGACAGCTTGGACTGTCAGGGTCATGATACAATTTATCAAGGATCTCACATAAATATCTGATTCGGTCCTCATACCAATCCTAGAAGATAGAATTTACTTTCCCTCATTTTATTGATGAAGAAACTGAGGCTGAGAAGAGCTAAAGGAATTGTGCAAGTAGTAGTGACAATAATGGAATCCAAACCCAGGTCTGACTCCACAGACCAACTGTTTTGACTGTTTTAATATATCTCCTGGAGGGAAAATCCTACTATAAACCTTAGTTAATCTCAGTACCCAGTCCATCCACTCTCCTTGGAGTCCCGAGGCCTTGACCAACTCTTTCTGCGAAAGCACGTGGTCTGCCATGTCCCCTTTTTATCAGATGACGCTGACTCTGTTACACGGTATTTATATGTGGTCTAACGATCTTTATTTTACATTTGACTACATGAAAGCTTAGAGGTCTTACAAAAGAAAGGGAGCAGGGTTCAGATGGTAACATGTACATTGAGAATGAAGGTAAAGAATTGGTAAACAACATCAACTATCACATTCAATTATGGTCAATCATTTTACTGGTTTTAGCTTGTCGTTGAACATGTATTTGATTTGTAAATGTCTGTATTTTGGGGCTTTATTTAACTTATAAATTTATTTTAGTTTCTAATTTTATAAGCTTAAGGAATTTACACTCAGTGTATTTTTGTTCATATTTAAGTACAGTGGGGCCTTGACTTACGAGTTTAATTTGTTCCGAGACCGAGCTCGTTAAGGAGCTCATTAAGGAGCTCCTTAACTCAAATTACTCTGTCAACTCAATGCAAAAAATCTGCCGAGAGACAGCTGGTATCTCAAAAAACTCGTTAGTCGGGACACTCGTAAGTCAAGGCCCCACTGTAACACTATAATAATAATAATAATAATAATAATAATAATAATTTAAATCAACATTAGAGGTTCCATGAAAATATTTCCCCTTATAAGGCTATCTCCTAGAGAAATACTAAAACCCAGCTTCCCTTTGGATCGTCCCCTCAGCCCCGTGAGGCATGTATTCTCACACCAGTTTATGGAGCAAGAAACAGGGGCTTGAGTAGACATATGCCCAGCCCACATGAGCAGATCTAGGAAGGGATAGGGGCCGGACAGAAAGCAGGGTTGAGCCAAAGTCTACAGCCCTTTCCGGGAAACTTCTCCTTCTTAGCAATGAGACTTTATTTCACACATTCGGCAGAAACGTTCTTTGTTAGATGTGATGTGTCTCATCTTAAAAACAATGATATTCAATCTTAAGGAGTTTAAAAATAATTCCTCTGAGAAGCCTATTTCAGCAAGCCTGACAAGGCATTCAGCATTCAAATTAGATTTAGTACAAAGGCTAAAACATTTTTAAAAAGTCATTTGAATCATATTGTGCCCCATGTGCGGTTTTGGTGGGGGGGATCTGGTGGGTGTAGGGAGAGCAAGGTGAGGGTGAGAGTTAGGGTCACAGTCCAAATATTCTCATCAGGGGGAAACAAAAGAAATGATTAGACTACATCAAGTTTCCAATCCTGGAAGTAGGAGAGCTACTTTCATTATTTTTAAAAAAGTCTAACATAAGAAAAAGAACAAGATAATTTAAACATTAGGCTTCTTTGTTTTGGCTATAATTCTATTAACTCAGTGAGGGTATCACTGGTTTGCTCATGCTCAATAGAAATTCAGATGAGAAGTTATATATAATTTGGGTTAATAAAGTTAGGAAAATAAATGGACTATTTACTAAATTGCATTTGTTGAATAAATAAAATCTTCAGAGCCATTTATTTGTTCAATCAATAATTAGTGTGAGTTGACTAAGTGGCAGGCAGTAGGTACACAAAGATGAATGACAAATAGTCCCTGTCCTCAAGGGCATGTGTGTTTGTGTGTATGTTGCGGGGGGCGGGGGGGGGGTTGATGATGAACACAGGGCAGATTTCATAATTGAATGTGAAAAGACAACAATGAAATATAGAGGATTAGAAGGCCAGGAAGAGCTGAAGAATGAGAATTCTAACTTGGCCTTAGGGATGGGGTGAAGTTGCTGGGTCAGAGAAGGCTTTCTCTGGCCTTAGGAAATGAGCTGAATCTTACAGGATGAGTCAGAGAGGAAGGGAGTGAATTCTGGCCAGAGGGAGACATGCCAGAAAAGGCCTGGAGGTGAGAAACCACATGATGGTTTGACAGGGAATTATAAGCAGTTTGGTGTTGCTGCTGCATAAATTGTGAAGCCAGGATATCTGAGAAGTCAATAAGGGGCCACATATTAAAAGTCCCTTACGTAGAGTGATCATAATACGTATCATCCAAACTGGGGCACTTTAGAAAATAAAAGGAGGACACTTCTAATAATTATACCAGAACAACAGGTGCAAACAAGAGAACCTGGGCAAATGGCCAGCCTATTGACAAGCTGCGTCTCACAGCTTAGATTCCTCAGTGAGTGATGGGGAATCATTGAGGGCTTCTCAGCAGACACAGGGCGAAACTTGAGTTTTAAGTAGGTTTTTATGTATAATGAATTCAAAGAGGAGAAGATACAGGAAAAGCTCTATCCTCCAGGTGTATTTATTCAAGAAACCTTGTTTGCCAGCTGCCATGTGTTGGCACTATATAGGGGCTAGGCATCCCGTGTGAACAAAGCCAGAATTGATTCCTGCCTTCAAAAAATTTGCAATAAGTGGGGGAAGACGGTCAATAATCCAATAGCACACAAATAATTGTAAAAGTGCAAATGTGAAAAGTCTGAAGGGGAGGAAACAGATGCTATCAGAACACATCGTAGGGGATGGAGAGGTCAGAAATGAGTAGCAGAATCTGACTGACTGAAGAGAAGAGGGAAGGATATTCTGGACAGAAACAAGAAGCTAAGCAAAGACCCTGTGGTAAGAGGTGTGGACTGTCTGACAACACAGAACTAATGGAATTTGGTGGGCAGCCAAAAAGGCATTATATGGTGACAGCACAGTATGTGCTTTTGTGGTCCTTCCCCGGCCAAATGGTATACTATGGATGAGCCTCAGCTCTGAGCGCCTCTGACCTCCTCACTGTGAGTAGCTAAAGTGACAACCCAACTTCTATGCCTCCTCTGAGGAATTAGAAGGCCATGGGTAGCAATGTTTATTTCCTACCTTTATCTTGGATTGATCCTTTACACTGTTTGCTGAGCCAGTAGTAAACTGATGTTAAACCAACTAAAGAAACCAAGATGAACTCATCATCTTTTTAGATCTTCAAACCCAGACCTGCCTTTCTCAACTGACCTGGTGTAGGAGGGAGCACAGCCATTTAAAGGCCAGTGTGGCTACATTGAGGAAAGCAACAGGGTGTGAGGGGGAGTGTGAAATAAGACCAGTCCAAAGAGATAGACAGGGGCCAGACCAAATAGACTTTTCGTGCTGTTGTTAACGTAAAAACATTCAAACCTGTAAAGAATTTTTGTGAGTTTATTTGAGCCAAACTGTCTACAGTTGCCTGGAAGCAGAATCTCAATGGACTGGGATAATTCTCCAGGGAATGTCGGTTTTTTTAAAATCTATTTTTATACATTACAATCAAAGGAGGAGACTAGGTGGGTTACATGAAATCCATTGGTAATAGATTAGGAAGGCGTGAGAAAGCAAAGCAGGGAAACCTCTGGGATTGGATTAAAAGTAAAGTGATAGACACATACTTCTTTTACTTAGGTGGCTGCAGGATAGTTAACAGTCAACAATTAACATGGTAACAATAATAATGAAGGAATTTGTGGTCTCTGTCCTGGCACCCATGTGCATTTGGTTGTGCCCTGAGAGGTCCAGAAAAGGGATGTTACAAGTTACCCAGACATTTCACAAGGATGTTATCTTTTTAAATATATATATATATATTTTATTGTTTTTTTACAGAGAGGAAGGGAGAGGGATAGAGAGTTAGAAACATCAATGAGAGAGAAACATTGATCAGCTGCCTCCTGCACACCTCCTACTGGGGATGTGCCCACAACCAAGGTACATGCCCTTGAC
>NW_005353510.1:1359442-1424909 GCF_000412655.1 Myotis brandtii | reverse complement strand
TTTCAAACGGGCCGGATCCGGCCCGCGGGCCGTAGTTTGCCCAAGGCTGGGTTAGGGTGACAAGGATGTTATCTTATATGCAAAACGACAATAGGCTCAGTTAAGGTAAAAATTTACCTTCATCAGGGAAGATACTGGTCTAGGACATGACTACCCACTATAAACTGCTTTAGTTAAAGTTTTAATTTTTGATCATCCTTTGTGGTTACTTTAGATCTTTGGGTTTGCAAGACCACCATGAGTTTGTCAGGTTAGCATGTGGCCTTTTTTTTTCATCCACACTGTTAAGAATTTCAGATCTTCAGTTAAGAAGACTGTTCTAGAAAGAAGAACTAAGGGATGGGTAAGAATGGAAGATGAGATACCAGTAAAGAGGTTCTTCTAGTGGTCCAAATCAAAGATGGTAATAGTTCTGTCTAAGGGGATGGGATAGAGATAAGTGGTACCCACTAAATATTAATTGTGTCTATGCACTTCCCAGTCTACGTTGTAGTTAAATTAGTTCATGTGATTAGTTGTAGCTAATGGCATCTGAGCAGCTTGATGAGTGTCACTTCTGGGCTATTCAGAGGCAACAGGTGAGCTGCCCTGTCTCTCTCTTCCCTAGCTGTGGTGACCTTGGGGAGCCTGAGTTCAGGTGGCAGAGCTCCAGGATGGAGGAGGAATGGTTGATTTGTATTGTGTTGTAGTGAGGAATAAAGCTTTGCTGTGTGAAGACACTAAACTTTGGGGGTATATTGGTGACCAAAGCATGGATTATCCTCTTTTGTTTAATATAGGAATAGATAATGGAGAGAAAAGTGGATGGACTTGATTGAGAGGTATTCTTGTCGCAATAGCAGTGGGCCTAGAGAAGATGGATTAGAGATGGAGCTGTGAGGAAGAGAAAGGTGTCAAGGATGGCACCTCAGTTACTGGGTGAATATTTAAGTGGATAGTGGGATCTGTCACTGAGATGAACGACGATCAAATTTCTAAAGATAGATCAGATGTATTTATGTCATCTCCGAAAGGAACATGAACAGTGGGTAGGATCACATGATCCCAAGTCAAAAAAACTGGTAGATTTTCAATAAGTATCTATGACTAGTGACTTATTGCTGCTAATTAGCTATTCTCTTAGGTAATTTGCTTTATTTAACATGGTCTTAGTTACCTAAATGAATAAAAAGCAATAGAAATCTGTATCTTCTTTAGAGATTATTTAATTTGAAGAGAAGATGAAGTAATATCTGGCTATAGGAATAGAAGTATTTGTTGGCACTAGTCATCTCCTGGAATATGACTAATGACTCATAGCCTATTGTCAAGAATTCTTAGAAGTAGTTACCGAGGGAAATTTTGTTGAATAATAATTCACTGTAATGATCAGATTTTATTTTTAACCCAGGTTTCTCCCACCCTGAGTACTATATTAGCTATCAATTGCTACATAACAAATTACGGCAGAATTTAGCAGCTTAAAAGAATAAACATTTATTATGTTACTGTTCCTGTGGGTCACAGATCCAGCTGTGGCTTACCTGGGTGCCTCTGGCTCAAGATCTCTCATGAGGTTGCTGTCAAGCTGTTATCTGGGGCTACGAGCTCAATTGGGGAGTATTTGTTTCCAAGCTTATTACTCTGGTTGTTGGAAGACCTCAGCTGGTCCGTCCCCAAGCTCACTCACATAGGTGTCTCCATAGGGCTGCCTCACAACAGGGCAGCTGGCTTCCACCGAAGTGAGCAAGCCCCCAAGATAGAAGCCACAGTATCTGTTTAGCTCATCTTGGAAATGACGTCTCATTACTTCTGCCGTATTCTATTCATTGGAAGCAAGTCAATGAATCCCAAGGGAGGGGATTTTACAAGAGCCTGAATAACAGAAGGTAGGAATCATTGGGGGACCATCTCAGAAGCGGCCTGTCACACCAGTGGCTTGGCTTATATAGAAGAAAGAGTTTATCAACCTATTTGGCTGGGAAGAAGTGTTACTGTTTTCTTTTCATCAAAAGTAACCATCTATGAGCTACCAAAGTTATGAAAATTCCAGGTGAATTATGTAAACGCCTGGCTCATTGATATTTTGTCCAGTTTATCTTGGGCTAAGCTCTCAAGAGATTCGACAGCTCAGATTTTCCTACCAAAAACCCAGGGGCACACAGGCAACAATTTGCCACGTTCCTAGAATGTTGTCTTTCATGAGGTCAGATCCATGGTACCCAGAGTCTTGCCCAGGAGCTTGACACTGGGAGAGTCTATGGCAGTGATGGCTAACCTATGACATTTTTTTGGTTGATTTTTCTTTGTTAAATGGCATTTAAATATATAAAATAAATATCAAAAATATAAGTCTTTGCTTTACTATGGTTGCAAATATCAAAAAATTTCTATATGTGACACGGCACCAGAGTTAAGTTAGGGTTTTTCAAAATGCTGACACGCCGAGCTCAAAAGGTTCGCCATCACTGGTCTATGGGGGCCCAGGCATTTGCTCCTAGCTTAGAGAATGGGGTGAGCCAAAATGCTTTCTTCCTAATCGGCAAGTCTTTGTGCTGACAAGGAACTGAGATGGGGACAAACGGGTCTTTTTCTTTCTTTTAAAGATTCTTTTGCTGTGACCCATCTTTGGCTATTTATTTATTTATTTATTTTTGTAATGTAATAGAGCACGTGGTTATAAACCTTTGGATTCTAGAGAGTGAGAGCGTAGAGGAAAGTCTTGATTATGCCTCTTCCTAGCTGTGGAATCTTAGCTGAAGCTTCTGTAACAAAGGGAAACTGTCAGTGTTTACCACACAGGGTCATTTTGAGGAGTAAGTTAATGCATGAAAAGCATTTAAAGTACCTGACACACAAAAGACACGAAAAAAATATTCAGTATCCTTATTGCTCTAACTCTTCTTGTGTCAAAGATGTTATCTGTCTGAGATGCCATACAGCACTGCAGGCAAAGCTATGAAAGAGTAGGACAAAAGCAATGATTCTTCCTTCCTCCTTGCATCCTGTTTGCCCCCAGAATCCACACACTTTACCAGTTCCTCCTCCCACTCCCCAGCCTCCTCCCTCTCCCCATCCTCCTCCTCCTCCTCTTTACCCTCCTTCTTTTTCCTCTTCTTCTTACTCTTTTAAAAAATATAATTATCTTTCATTGTATGGCACAGAATTAGAATTTGAATAATTATTGTGTCAGATGTATGAAAGGACATGAGAATATTTGTATGTGTGTGAATATATAAATGAAGAAATAAATTGCCTTTCTCTTCCATCTCTACCTAATAAAATACTCTTTTTTAAAGATCCATTTAAATTATTACCATGTCTAAAAATGTCTTCCTAAGTCCCCAACACATGTGATCATACAGTCTCACTTTCTTTTTAAAAAAAAGTTTTTATTGAAGAGAGAGAGAGGGAGGGAGGGAGAGAGAGAGAGAGAGAGAGAGAGAGCGAGCAGGCACTGGGGATGTGCCCTGACCAGAATCGAACGGGTCACCTTTTGGTGCACAGGGCTATGCTCAAACAACTGAGCCACATTGGCGAGGACCCTGTCTTGCTTTCTATAAACAACCTAATTGTATTTCCCTTGAGATATTTGATATGCTATATTCAAATTTTCAGCCAGTGGAAAGCAGTCACTGCTTTCAGAATAACCAAAGACCCCTTCATCCTGATTTCTCTATGCACACTTCATATCCTATTTAGTAAAAGAAACACTCGTAAAACACTTTGTCCTAATAAGTTGGCAATTCATCAGCCATCCTTATGAGTCAAATGGAAAATCCCCTAAATGTCACTCATCCACTGGGGAATGTGATCCACTGGGGGTTGTGTGGTGGCACCTCCAATTGGGGCCAGGGCACAGTTCCTGCTTAAAACTCACTCTCCTGAAGTTCTTGAACACATCCACTTCTAAAATTAGAGAGGACACCTAGCAGAACAGCTTGGCAGGGTGTAAGGAAAGGGATGAATGTTTCCCAAGGAGGAATTTCTAGGACATCAAGCCACAGAACAGGAAAAAATAGGACAAACAGAACAGGCCAATCAAATGGAGAGTTCACTCCCTCTAGCCTAAAGGCACCTTATGTAGAAAATGTTATTTCTAAAAACATGAGAAACAAAGAGTAAATAAAATCAATGGCTTCAATATATTGAAAAGAGTCCAACCCTCATGATAGGACTTTTCAAAAATGATTAAGAAACATTTATCATGATTTTTAAAGCATAAGAAATGTAATGTTCCTTCCACTCTAGGTTTCTGTCAAACTCAACCATAGTGGATGCTGTAGTGTGCCACTCAGATTCCTCCTTCAGGGTGACCCACACTCCCCCAGCAGTCAGGGGTGCTGCCTACTGACCACTCACGGTTGAGTGATGAACTACCCTTGGTGGACTGGAGATGCTTCATCCAAAGTTTTGCACCCTCTCTGTGGGCAGCCTGCATCCCATTGATGTGGAAGCACAAAAGACTGCCCACTTGGCTCAACTCACAGCAACTCTGAAGGTAGAGCTGAGGTCTCTGTTGCAAATGGATTGTGGTTCAACTTCTACCTCTACCTCTGTCTGCAGCACTCGCTTCCTCAGGGGTGCTGTTGAAGCCCCTGCTTGCAGATCTCGGCCTTGGGCTCTATTTCCAGGGAATACAGCTTAACTCCCCTCTATTCTATTCTATTCTATGTAATAGTTAATAAAGAAATTTACCACGTGTTCAGAACCTGTGCTGACAACACGCATTCATTCTTTCATTTAATCCTCACAACAGCCCTATGAAGTAGTATTTTTATCCCCATTTTTACAGTTGAGAATATTGAGGCTCAAGAAGTTTAATAAATTGCCCAAGGTAGGATAGTTATTAAGCAGCAGAATCAGAACTCAAGTCGCAGTGAGGGTTAAAGGACATCACATTTTCAAACTCCTTATACGGTGCTTGGCACAGAGTGTTTAGTAAATGGTAATTATGATTGTCAGGCAATCCTAATCAGAGATTTTAGCAAGCTGGACCATTTACCAGGAGTTAAAACCAGCTCACATAATGTACAAATCTACACCCCCAGAGGTTATCTAGAATATGATGAGAAATGAGTAGGCAATGGCCAAGTGGGGTGATTGCATTATGAGTAATAACAGAGCCAGCTGTTTATCTTGTCACAGAGGCATGTGGGCTGGTTGGGGAATAAACAGGTTGCTGCTGGAAATGTAATATCTTAAAAAGCAGCTAGACTTTTTTTTTTAAAGCAGCTAGACTTTAAAAGAAACCTGATTCAATTGAGTGGCATTCTCCCCAGTCCTTAGCACAGCGTTTGGCACTGAGTGTTTGCTTTAGTCAGTGTTTATGAACTGCTTGCATCTGATTGGGGGCAAAATTCACTTGCCCAGTTCAGAGGCAAATAATGAATAGCTCTGTAAATTATAATAATGAATATTTTATAAGCATCCATGTATAACTCAGTGCTTCATTTATTTCATGCAAAATTGGGAGGGGGGGCTATGCTACATTTAGAAGCGCAATTTAAGCCTATCTTATTGAATTTTAACAAAATAAGGAGCCCATAGTTAAACCGATGGTGCTGGTGCATGTGAGGAAAACATATTTCATCTCTGAGGACTAAGGGGATCCTCAGAGCCTTTCCGTGGCCTTGATGGACATAGCCATAGAGCCTTGAAATGACAGCCAGCTTTAAGTTGTAGGTCCAGAGCTAGGCTGCATAAGAGGTTTCTCCTCATGATAGGTTAAACTAGATTAATTTCCACCACGTCTACTCATGTATTCTGGTTGGAATTAGTGGATGCAAATCAAACAGCTTATTTAGTTTCTATCTTAGTGACAACGCCATTCTACTATTATGAGGGAAAGAATCAAGAAGCAGCTAAATCCCAAGTGTTCATGAGGAGAGAGCACATTTCAAGTGGCTCATTCATTCATTCGTTCGTTCATTCACCACTTATGGAGAAGCCAGCAGTTACTAGGCCAAATACTAGGGATAGAAAAAAGGAGAAATATCACCCTATTTCTGCCTTTGAGGCCCCTGCAGGGGTTCTCTCAGTAAACTATAATTACAATAATGTGTGGTAATAAAGAAGTATAATGGATGTGTGTGCAAATGCTCAGGGAGCCCAGAAGAGTGGGGAGGTGGAGAAGGCTGCACAGAAGAGCTGGCACTAGGCAGGGGGCTGGAAGATGAGGGGCGGGGGGGATTTTCCAGGAAGAGAAATATCAGGAGAGAATTCCAGGCCAAGGTGTGAAGACTTGAGAAATGATACCCATAGGTATAACCCTTGTCCCAATCAGTTTGAAACTGATCTTTCTTTCGTTTTCTGATATCTGAGCTGTTTTTTTTTAGCCTTTCTGCTTCCCAGACCCAGAATTTGTTGGGTCCAGTTCCACAAGTTTCCTACTGTAAAATGAGGTGTTGAATGAGATGGTCTCTATAGCTCCTTACAGCTGGAATATTCCATGATCTTATGATTCCATGATTTTATTCCAGCTCCCACTCCTCTGGAGAATTAATTCCTTCTGCTCCCAACTCATTATTTACCTTCTGTTTTCCTTTCTTCTTCTCTTAGATAGATTCCTTTGTTCACATGCCATTTCCACCTCTAAACAGGGTCAACCTGTTGCTTGTCTATGGGTTTCTTTTTACCTTGCCTATCTCTAGAGACTATTTGCCCAATACAAATGGACATTTTTAGAGCACTAATGTTGAGATGAGTCTTTCCAAAGGTCAAGAGGGGCCAAGAACAAAACACTTCTGCCAGACATTTTGGCAACTCCAAGTTATCAATTAATTGAATATTTATTTAGCCTTTCTCATGAGCCAGCAGTGTGCAGAGGCACAGAAGAGTATATAGGGAAGAGTAAGAAAGAACACCTCCATTAAGGCCTGACAGTCTAGTAGTGGAAGAAAGTAAGAATACAATGCCTATCACACAAAAAGGAGCGATCATCACTCATTTAATGCAAAGTCAACTTGAACAACAGTAAAAAACAATGCACCAAAATGTATAAATAGTAAATTATTTGAAGCATGTAGAAAAAAAAACACATAGTAATTTTTTAAAGTAGATGATTGGTAGTCATGATATTTTGATGGGCGAAAGACAGAGGTACAGTTCTCAACCTTTTCTGCTGAATGTAAAGAAAAGGAACTAGAAATAGCAGGGAGAAGAAGAAAGCCATTAGGAGGAGAAACCACTTGACCCTTTAGTGAAAAGTCCTAGAGGAAAGATAGCACACAAATAAGCGTGGCGATACCCTGCTATGTGCCTATCATGTTGAGATTTAACCACATGCTTTAACATAGGCTGTTCATTTGTTCCAAACCTTAGTCAGTGGCATCATCACCTCCAGGCCACAGGCTGCTGAATTGCAATGATGAATATCTCTTGAACCATGTCCTACTTTCCATTTCTATTGCCCTGTCTGAGGTTAGATGTTCTCTCTCCCCTGAATTAAAAACAACAACAACAAACAAACACACACAAAAAACAAAAAAACAGGCTGTTCTGCTTGCTTCTGCTCCATCATGCATTCGGCTCCAGACAGAGCTTTCTAGAGTGCCTCTCTGACTCTAGTTCACTATTCAGAAATCTTATGGCCTCCCAATGCCTATGGGAAAGAAATGTAAACTCCTTAGCCTGGCAACCAACACTTTCTATAGTTTGGCTTTTATCCTTTTTTCCCCCCCTCAATTCCTTCATTTGTCTGGTGTTTAAACTGCATGATGTATGCAGTTTTCCTTTGTACCTCTTGGTCTTTGTTCTCTCGGTTCAATTTATTGGACTATCCCTCTTCTCCATTCCCACCTTCCAAAGTCCGACTGCCTTAATTATAAGGATCCAGGAGTAAGAGGACTCTTAAGCCTTGGAGAATAGCTGTTGCCAAAAAAGTGGAAAGCCAACGAGGTTTCCTCTCTCCCCGTGAGCCTCTCAAATCAGGCTACTAAGAAACAGGCTTTTAACAAACAGGCTTTAATGGGTTTATAAGTGTATGAGAAATTCATTTGAATTGATGGGGCTCTGCCATTGGCATAAAGAGTGACTTAAAGAGGCTTCCTGTTGTCTGCATCATGAGCCTGAGTCTGCTAAGCACTCTTGAGAAAGGCAAGTGCAGGGATTGGCTTTCTCTGCCCACCCTCACACTCTTCGCTTAGTGTAAGGTGAGAAATTGTACTCCCTCGCGTTAATTAACTCAAGCTTAAGCCCATCACAAAACAACAAGTACTGGTATCTAATAGTTTGATGTTGATAAACATTTTAGTTTTCTCCCAAACTCAGCTGGTTTCTGCATATGTCGGGTAGCCTTCAAAAATTAGAAACAATATACAACTCTTCATAAAATGTTCATTCACTCACTCATCCAGTATTTACTGATCATATGCATGGCAGGCATTTTATGTAAGGCACACTATCTACTCTGCAAGGATAGATTTACTGTGACCGTGAGCAATAGCTGACCCTGGTGGAGTCATCCCATCTAGACAAAGGTGCTCACATTGCAATGGAGAACCATAGATTACTCCTCCAATCCCGACCTTCTTTCCCCATAATTTCTGAACATTCTTAGCCTTTAGTGCACAAGAGGATGGCATGGTTGTGCAAGTATTCCTCCTTTTCTCTATTATGTAACTGACCCTTTTTCCTTAAGCCAGTCAGGGTTAATTAACCCTGCCAATATGGGGACTACTCCCCTGCTGGTCCATGGACATAGGAGCCCCAAAGTACTCTGGTGGCATTTGGAACTTGTGGTTCAATGAGACCTTAGTTGTGCCTGCTGACAAGAGTGTGCCCTCTTTGGGAACCAGGGCTTCCAGCCCTATAGAGCCCAGAGTTGTGGGGATGGGAAGGATAAAATCCCCAAGTGGATTATTGGGAGTAACAATAAGTGGGCCACTCTTACTTACTTATACATCTTGGTTCCCAGACCCATGCTTCTTCCAATGAGGGTCACGGCATCATATTGAGTTTCTGATTTAATGCATAGACTGCTTCCTGAAGGATAGCACCCCACACCTCCTACATTATTCACTAGCCCAGGTCTTCCTAGAAGCAGACATCAAGCTGGGATTAGATATTAGGAGAGGGAGGAGGAAGAAAGGTCTTAGACCGCAGTGCTGCTCTCAGAAAATTTTGGCAAGGTCAATAAGAAGTTCTGAATCTCTCAGAAATGGGGTTCCTTAATATCCCTACTGCATACAGTCTTTGGTTTGAGGCAGGCAGTGGGGAGCACAGTTACCCGGAGGTGGATGTGACCAGTGGGGGATGGGAGGAGACATCTGTCAATTACACTCTTGCAGTAGGAAAGCTGAGAAGTACCTGGTGCATTTTCATGGGCACCACAACACTGTTTTAAGCACTAGGGACACAGGAGTGAGCAAGAGAGATATGGCCTCTGCCTCATGGAGCAGACACCCTAGTCGGAGACAGAAGCAATCACAGCTCAGAGCGACAACTGCCATGAGGCAGGGTTCAGGAAGGGCTTCCTGGGGAGCCACCTAGAAGAGCAGTAAAGGGCCCAATGCGTGGATTGGAATCCAAACCTCCCTATTTGCCAGTTCTGTGTCCTTAGGCAAGCTTGTAACCCCTCTGTGCCTCAGTTTCCTCATTTACAAAGTGGGGAGAATGTAGTACCCATTTCATAGGGGGTTTGTGGTGGTAAAATCCCATAATATGGGCCACTGAGAAGAGTTCCTGGAACATGGTGTCCAAGGGTGCTGCTTGTTACTGCTCTGAGACGGGAGGTGTGGGCTGGCCAGTTCACAGCAGAGCCTGGTGTGCAAACTGATCATTTTCCAAGAGCCAGAGAGCAGCGATGCCTGCCCAACAGGGGACTAGCTATCCGGTGGCGTTTCAGTGGTTCTCAACCTTCTGGCCCTTTAAATACAGTTCCTCATGTTGTGACCCAACCATAAGATTATTTTCGTTGCTACTTCATAACTGTAATGTTGCTACTGTTATGAATCATAATGTAAATATGTGATATGCAGGATGGTCTTAGGCGACCCCTGTGAAAGGGTCGTTCGACTGCCAAAGGGGTCTCGACCCACACGTTGAGAACCACTGCTTAGGTACTGCAGGGATGGTGCCTCCAAGTTGCTAGAAAAGCTGTTCTGGCCGAGGCTGAGTCCCTGTCAGTCTAAGCATTATCAATGCCCTCCAGGCAGGGAGAATCCGGGCAACCCTAGTGCTCATTCCTCCGTTAGAACCTGAAGGTGTTGACGAAGCTGCTCTGGACTTATCCTCAGCCAGTGCCCCGCTGACCCGAGTCAGCCTCTCCCAGGAAAAAGGGTCAGGTGGCCCTCACCTGCATATGCAGCCCCCTGGGGCCTGTGAGCCTGTTGGCCCTTTTGGTTTTAGCTCTTTTCCCCTCTCTTGTTGCTTAAAGTTCATCTTGTTCACACTTGTCTGACAGCTTCTGTTTATGCTTCAGTGTTCAAGTCCAGATTTGCTCATGTCCCCCTCCCATCTATGAGGTCTAGGAAACTTGCAATATTACCATTAAAAAAAAACGAAACTTTTTGGTAACCCATTTGGAGGAGGGATTTTCTTCCTTTCTCCTAGCTTCTGATATTCGAGAGCCCAGGGATCTACTGGCCTGAAGTTCTGGGCCCCAGTGGGTCTAAGCTCCACTAATGAAATATGGGTTCTGGATTTTTTTCAATCAAGGACCATTTTAGCACAAGAAGCAGATGAACAAAATCTCATTTTACTTAACCTCTGACCCCAAATGTGAATGACTGGTATTTTCTCCAGAGCTCTGATTCGCTCTGCAAAGTTCAAGTTGTTAGAACTGCTGAGCTCTCTTCCATCACTTAGAACCCTCGTGGGAGCTGGGAGAAGGTACAGATGAGGACATGGTGCCTGCTGCTTCTGAGCCTGGAGGAGGGGAAAGAGGGCACAGGGAATGTGCACTTACTGAGCATCCATAATGGACCAACCTTTGTGAGAGGTAGTTTGTATTTATTCTCTCCTTAATCCTCATAACATCCCTAGAGGCATATACTTTGATATCTGTTCTTTGTAGGAGCAAATAGAAATTCAGGAAGAACAAATACATTGCTCATTATCCCACAAGTAGAAAGAGGCAGATCTGGTATTTTGAGCTCCAAAGCCCCTATATGCTCTTCCCCTAGCCCCCCTCCCTACTTGATTTTACTCCTTCTGCCCAATCACCTCCATTCTACTCCTGATCATCTAGCTCTAAAACCTGTTATATCCTCCTCTGTTTTTCATTCATGTCTAATTGCTGAGTCCTGGCATTTCTTCTTTCTATATTTCTTGTATCCATCCTCCCTTAATGGCACCATGTTTGTTCAGGTTCCTGTTTTGAAATAACTGCAATAATGGCCTATGCAGTCACCCTTTCTGCAGCCTCCACATTGTAGAAGAAACGCCCTTGTCATCCACATTGTAGAAGAAACGCCCTGCTGGTAAAATTGAAATCTGAACTTACTCCCTGCCTCAAACCCATCAGCGATCTTTCTGCCGATGTCACACAACCCCAAACTTTCGTTTGACATTTAGGATCCATTTCACTCCTTCTTTCCTATCTCTCATGATTTTCCCCAAACACAAAACCTCCACTGCATTCAAACAGGTCTGCTGACCATCTCCAGAGCACAGCAGGAGCGTTCCTGTCTCATGGCCTCTGGTTGTGCCAGCCTCTCTCCTAGGACACCCTTCTCTGTCTTTCCTCTCTTACCGGAAGCCACCCTCCAGGCACCAGTAGGACATGCTCTCCGCCTAATTGGAAAACCCTCTGCATTGAGCAAAGACGGCTGATAAATTTGGCTGCCGTTTTACAGCTAAGGCCACTTCCCCTGGGACATGGTAAGTGTGTGAAGATGAGGACTTGAATTTCTACCGAACTTCCTTTCTTTAGTTGTGGCTATCATAAAAACCAGGTGCATGGTGGGTGCTCCATTAAAATGAGTTAGCTGCTTATGAGAATGGATAAGCAAGACTTAGGGAGACATGGTGGGCCTATATCTAGCCCATTCATGCTGGAGGCCAGGGCCAGTAGAAAATGACAACCCTGTTCTGTACCTTGAAGCCAGAAGCGCCTCCCTGAATGGATGCAAGAACATGTAAGTGGCCTCCCTCCTTCCAGCCTCTTCTCACCAAGCTCTCCTGGCATGACCAGGCATCTCCTGGCGATGCAGCATTGACCCTCTCTGACTCATTGCTTCTGCTGCTCTTCTCATCCTTTTTGCTGACCATTCTCTTTACTCCTTTCTTCCACCCTTCTCATGCCTCCCAAAAGGCTACTTTGAAGAGGAAGAGGACAGGATCTGGCATGATCAAGCCTCTGGGAAGTCACATTCCAGGCTTTTCTAATCAGGACAGCTGTCCTGACTTATCCCAAAGAGTTCATGTGGTTCCCTGAGAACATGGGCCAAACCCCAACATTGCCGGGCGAGGAGTGTCTGCCTCAGAGAAGACTCGGAGGATGATGGCAGAGTGCGGCTGAGTTTTGGGCTCATGTGTGCTTTCTTTCTGTGTGACTATCAGCCTGCAGAGATCCCAGCTTCCCGCAAACATTTCTCACAAAGAGACAACACAAGAGGATCTAGGGCAGGGAATATGCAGGCCAGATACTGTATATTAAACTAGGGTTACACTTAAATATTTGTTAGTTTTGTTTTCTGGTTTCCAATCTATTTCTTTCTGCCTCCAGCCTTAGCCCTAGGCCAGGGCTAATGTACTCGATGACGTAACTATTTATCAGTATAATAATTCATCAGGTACTATGAGAGGCCTCCGCAAATGTGTATACATGGCCAGGGCCCCTTGCTGTAACAGTAACTGACATTTGGACGGCATGCTCCAGATTGCAAAATATTCTGTTACCTCCAATCTTTGCATCAGTGCTGTGTGGTCGGCCTTCCTGTCCACAGTTTACAGATTTGGAAACTGAGCTAAGGTGTGGGAAAAGAGAACTTAAAGTGATTTAAGGGCTTATTATGTGCCAGGCACCGAAAGCTGCTTTGACACATCATCTCATTAAATCCTCGGAGTCCCCTCAAAAGTAAGGAATGGTATCCATCTGAAGAGAGAGCTACCGACTGCTGAGTTTACCATGTCCTATGTCAGACACCGGGCTAAGTGTTTTATATGCATTCTCCCAATTACTCCTCTTTGTCATTCACACTATTCCCATGTTACTGATGCGACAACAGTCACTGAGAAGTTTCATAACCTGTTAAGTTTACACAGCTACTAACTATCACTGCTGGGATTCTAGGTCTGTGACATCAGAGCCAGCCCTTTTCACGACTCCACTGAGGACTTATGCTGACGTCTTCCCCCCTGCACTGCTGCTTCGCTGCTTCCTACTCGAACGGGACAAATGTGACCTTGTCCCTGCACACCATGCTGCTGCTAGGTGTGAGTGGGTACTATAACTTTCACAGGTCTAAGAACAAGTGAGAAAAATAACAGCAATATGGTGAGCTTTTCATGAAGTTACATTTACTCGATTTAAGAGCTTCACCTTTATTCTGAGATTAGGCCCTTTCAACTTTTGGGTGTTAAATGTACCTTCTTTTGTGAAATGCTAATAGTATAAGGAAGGAGGGTCTTTTGGTGGTGTTGTTTTTTTTTTTGTTGTTGTTGTTTGTTTGTTTTTATCCTTTAAAAACTATATTCATTTTTCAAAAATAAAATGTTGGACTCAATTTTCTCTCCTCTCCTCTAAATACAACCTAATACCCTGGAAATAGTTCAACACACACCCATGAAAGGATCTGAGAAGAGAAGCGGAAATGGACTGGCGAGGGACCTTGGGACTTGAAGAAGTGGGTTCTCTGAATTTTCCTTTCCTCTTGTGTGTATCTTGGACTAGGCACCTGAGAGGTCTGAACCTGAACCAGTCAACAGGTACAAAATTAACAATAGATGAAAAACACAAAACAAAACAAAATAAGCAAAGCCTGCTTTCTCTGGCCAAAGGACTAGGAAAGGGAAGGCCTGGCACAGCACGGACTTAGCATGGAGATAGATCCATATCTGGTGGCAGCAGAGCTGGAGAGGGGACCCTCCCATCCCGAGCACCAGGTGCGATTTCCCAGGCTCCGGCAGGCCTGGGGGATCTTGGCCCTGCTGAGTAGCAGAGTCAGCCAGACCTGGTGGCTGCTGGCCCATCACTCAGTGAGCGGCAGGAGAAGATTCAGGCACCGCCACACCTGTTCTATGTGGCTAGAGGACAGTTCAGGGAAAACGTTCTCTATCCCATGGGCAGGGATAGATAGCCTTGATGCCGTCAGGCATTCTAGGAAACCACGTTCCAGCCCGGCATCAGCAGGAAGCCAGTGGAAACTCAAAGAAAGACAGAACAAAGCAGTCCAGCTTACAGTCTAAGAGCTCAGAAAACTAAGCTTTCATTGGAACTAAAGCCCACGAAAGTAGTCTGTACCCTACATGCTAAACCTAAACAGGGTGACCACCTATTAAAATGGAATATTTGAATAGGATCAAGAATCCTCTAATGTAATATCTAAAATGTCCAAAATACAACTAAAAATCATCTGTATACCAGGAACCAGGAAAATCACCTCCTGAATGAGAAAAGACAATCGACTATTATCAACACTGAGATGAATCAGATGCTACAACTATCTGACAAAGATTTTAAAGCAGCCAGCATCAAAGTTCTTTAGCAAGTAATTAAAAACTCTCTCAGGAAAAAGAAAGAAAGAAAGAAAGAAAGAAAGAAAGAAAGAAAGAAAGAAAGAAAGAAAGAAAGAGAAAGAAAACATCAGCAAAAACATAAAAGTTGTAAAAAAATCAAATAGAAATTATAGAACAAAAAAAATAGAATAATAAAAATTAAAAAAAACCTCACTCGAGTGTCTCAGTGGTAGTGTGAAGAAAACAAAATCTGCTCATTTGAGAACAGATCAATCAAATTTATTTAATCTGCACAACAGGATAAAATAGACTAAAAATTTTTAACAGAGCTTGGGGTTCCTGTGGGATAACAAAATATCTAACTTTCATATCATCAGAGTCCCAGAATGAGAGAGCAATAATGTGGGGCTGTAAAATAAATCCAAAGGAAGCTGAAGGAAAGAAATAACTTCTAAAAAAATCAACAAAATTAAAAACAGGCAAACAGAAAAATTAATCAATGAAATAAAAACTTGTTTCTTCAAAAATATCAATAAAATTAACAAATAGATAAACTTCTGACAAGAGACAACAAAATCATTTAGACACAGTCCATCTGCTTCGATGGGGAAAGCAAGAATCTTCTGCAGCAACTGACTTTATTCCTGGTTTCACAGTTCTTGGGTTTTGTTTGTAGTTCCCTTATTAAGGTATAATTTATATATGATTAAATCCATCCAGCAATTATAAGTGTACAACTCAATGATTTTAGTAAATTTATAGAGTTGGGCAATCATCACCAGTTTGAGAGAACATAGTCATCATCCCCACAGTTCTTTTGGGCATGTTTATAAGTTACTCCCTGTTCCCACTTCCTGTCTTAAGTAACCACTGATTTGCATTCTGACTCTATAAATTTGCCTTTTCTAGAATTTCACATAAATGCCATCACACAATATGTAATCATTTGCTTTAGTTTTCTTTAACTTAACATCATGTTTTTGAGGCTTATTGTTGTTGTGTTATGTGTCAGTAGTTTGTTCCTTTGTTTTGCAGGATAGTATTCCATTGCATGGATATGCCATATTTTGTTTATCCACTCATCGGTTGGTGGATATTTTTTCATTATAATGACTAATTCTGGTATGAAAACTCATGTAAATAATTCAGTCTAAACATTTTTTCATGTCTTGAATAGGTTTTTAGGAGTAGAATTAATGGATTTTATTATAAGTTTATATTAACACTAGAGGCCCAGTGCACAAAATTTGTGCACGGGTAGGGTCCATAGGCCTGGCTGGCGATCAGGGCCAATCGGGGCCTTCCTTTGTTCCACGCTGCCCCCTGGTGGTAAGCACATGTCATAGCGGGTGGTTGAACTGGTCAGTCGAACTCCCGAGGGGACAATTTGCATATTAGCCTTTTATTATATAGGATTTTAAGAAACTGGCAAACTGTTTTTTATGGTCTATACCAGTTGTCGGCAAACTGCGGCTCGCGAGCCACATGCAGCTCTTTGGCCCCTTGAGTGTGGCTCTTCCACAAAATACCACATGCGGGCACGCACATACAGTGCGATTGAAACTTTGTGGCCCATGCGCAGAAGTCGGTATTTTGTGGAAGAGCCACACTAAGGGGCCAAAGAGCTGCATGTGGCTCACGAGCCGCAGTTTGCAGACCACTGGTCTATACCTTTATTGTTTTCCAAAATAAACATTTCAAAAAAGAAACAAAAATGTTTCTCAATTCTATTGCTCATAAAATTCCAGCTAATATTCACTTTAAATAAAATGTATGCATGTTGTAAGACAATATAAATAGTTCAAAAAAGGATTAAAAAAGACTTTCTTTTATCCCTAGGACAAGCTCCTTAAGATTACCACTGCTAACAATTTATTTTTTATCTTTCCAGAAAAATTTTTGCATATACCAATATATATTTTAGATATGGGTTAGTGACTCAAAGGGAACCAACATATAAATTGCTTTGCATTTTTTAAAATGAATAACATTTTGAAGATCTTTCCATATTAGCACATATCACCCCACCTCTTTCTTCCATTTTTAACAGCTTTATTGAAGTATTAGAGGCCCAGTGCATGGATTTGTGCACTGGTGAAGTCCCTCGATGTAGCCTGCGGGGATCAGGCTGAAACCGGCAGTCCAACACCGCCTGTCACTTCTGCCTGCTGCTCCTGCTCATCCCAGCCCCACTGTGCCTGCTGCTGCTGCCGTTCCACTGCGGTCTCTGGGCTGCTGCAACTAGCCGTGAGTCCTGTGTCTGGTGCCTGTCAGCCAGCTGAGCAGCGCTCCCACTGTGGAAGTGCACTGACCACCAGGGGGCAGCTCCTGTGTTGAGCGTCTGCTCCCTGGTGTTCAGTTCATGTCATAGCAACCGGTCGACAGGTTGTTAGGTCATTCGGGCGTTCGGTTGCTTAGGCTTTCATGCACAAAATTTGTGCATGGGGGGGGGGTGGTCCCTGAGCCCAGCCTGCACCGTCTCCAATCCAGGACCCCTTGGGGGATGTCCGACTGCCAGTTTAAACCAGCAGTCGGACATCCCTCTCACAATCCGGGACTGCTGGCTCCTAACTGCTTGCCTGCCTGCCTGCCTGCCTGATCGCCCCTAACCACTCTACCTGCCTGCCTGATTGCCCCTAACTGCCTCTCCTTGCCGACCTGATAGCCCCCTAACTGGTCCCCTGCTGGCCTGGTCAACCCCTAACTGCTCCCCTGCCAGCCTGGTTGCCCCCTAACTGACCCCTGCCAGCCTGGTCACTCTCTAACTGTCTGGAAGGAAGTCAGACATCCAGAAGATGTCTGGTTGACCCAGTCTAATTAGCATATTACCCTTTTATTAGTATAGATAGATAATTGACATATAATAAACTGTACATATTTAAAGCATACGATTTGCTAAGTTTTAAAATATGTATATTCCCATTAACCCATCATTGCAATCAAATTAATGAATGTATCTATCACTCTCCTCAAGTTTCTTCATGCCCCTTTTACAATTTTTCTCTCTCCTACCTCTTTGCCTCTTCTCCATCCACAGGTAACCACTAGTTCTACTTTCTGTCACCATACTTCTGTCTAGAGTTTTATATAAATGGAACCATGCATTATATACTCTTTTTTCCCTTTGAATTCGTTCACTAAGAATAATTCTTTTGAAATTTATCAATATATATCAGTGGTCCATTCATTTCTGTTCCTGATGGTATACCGTTGTATTGATATGTCACATTTGTTTATCCATTCACCCATTGATGGCTGTTTGGATTCTTTATAGGTTTTAACTATTACAAATAAAGTTGCTATGAACATTTGTATACAAGCCTTTATATGAACATATATCTTGGATAAGTACCTAGGAGTAGAATAGCTGGAATATATGGTAATTATATGTTTCCTTTTCATGTTTAACTGCCAAACCTCTTTCCACTTTACATTTCCACTAGCAGGATATGAAATTTCCAGTTACTCTACATCCTGTTTATGTCTCTAGAAGTTTGATTTGGTTCTTTTTTATATTTTCAATGTCTTAACATTTTGCACATAGAAAAGGCAATTAATAATAACTGTTTGAAAAAATTTTTTATATTTTCAATGTCTTAACATTTTGCACATAGGAAAGGCAATTATAACTGTTTGAAATTTTTTTTAATATATATTATTTTATTGATTTCAGAGAGGAATGGAGAGGGAGAGAGAGAGATAGAAACATCAATGATGAGAGAGAGAGAATCATTGATTGGCTGCCTCCTGCACACCACCTACTGGGGATCAAGCCCACAACCCTGGCATGTGCCCTTGACCAGAATTGAACCTAGGACCCTTCAGTCCCCAGGTTAACAGTATCCACTGAGGTAAACCAGCTGGGGCTGTTTGAAAGTTTTTGTCTGCTAATTCTCATATCTGTTTCAGTTTTGGGCCTGTTGCAATGGATTACTTTTTCTCTTTATTATGGGTTGTATTTTCCTTCATCTTTGCATGCCTGGTAATCTTTGATGAAGTATCAGACATTGTAAATTTTATCTTGATGGGTGCTGTGTATTTTGTATTTCTGTAAATACTTTTAGGCTTTGTTCTGGGACAGAGTTGAATTACTTGGAGACATTTGATCCATTTGGGCCTGTTAAGATTGTTAAGTGGGACCAGGACCATGTTTAGTTTAGGGTAAAACACTCCCCACTACTGCAAGCCCTTCTTGAATACTCTACTCAATATCCTGTGAGAGATAAGATTTTCCAGCCTAGCTGTTGGGAACAGGCACTATTCCCAGCCCTGTGTGAGTACTTTATACTACTTCCTCTAACCCTTTTGGAGGTTCTATCCCAATGTTGGGTCGTTTCTTCACCCACTTGTGCTGATCAGTACTCTGCCAGATATTTGAGGGGGAACTGCTGCTAATTTCCAGAGTTCTCTCTTGGCACAGCTCTCTCCTCTCCTGCACTCTCTGCTGTGAACTCCAGCTGCTTTGGTCTCCCCAGATTCTCAGCTACATCTCTTTGACCCAGGTATCCAATATTTTGGATGTAATATAATTTATTTAACCAGTTTCCTATTGTTAGATGTTTGGGCCGATTCTATTATTACTCTCTTATAAACTACAACCAAGATTATCCTCATACATATATATCCATAGATTTTTGTAAATACAACCATATCAGAAAAGTTACTAGCTGAATGGATATATGCCTGTTTAGTTATTCTTAGGTTTGATCACGCAATTGAATTGATACCCCCTCCCCCAGGAACTGGCTTTTCAGGTCATTTTACTACGGATATTCCCTTTGCTGAGATCACATTCACTTGTGGTGTCCACGTTCCATTATCTCCCCTCCAGATATGCCTAAAGAAGTCTCCGCCCAGGAAAAAGCCCACCAAAAGTCCTTTAAAAGCCGCTGACTCCCATCACTGGGTGCTGGAGCCATCCAGACTCAGCCACCTGGTGTGCGGATGATTGAATATGGTAAATTCATAATCTCTTACCATTCTGGCCTCATGCATTCCTCCTTTGGCGACCTAACAGTTATGATAGATAATACTAAATTATTTGTCCGAAGGTTGCAACAACTTATACTTTATGGAAAATATATAATAATGACTTTTGGCCCACATCCTTACCAGCAAGGGGTATTATTAAACAAGATTTTTGCCAAATCTGATAGGTGAAAAAAAAAATGGTATCTCACTGTTGTTTTAATTTGCATTTCTTTGGTCATGAATGAAGCTTACATCTCTTTACATGTTTTTTGGCTGGTTTCCTCATTCCCATCCAGACACTACTGTGGGTAAACGACTCATAGGCACACCTCATTGGTAACAACCTGCAGTTTATTCTCTGATGGCTCATCTCCCTCAGCCGCACACATACAGTGGATTTCCTAATTTCTAGGGATTCCTAGATATTAAGTTCTGTGCCCTCACTCTGGGAGCTTGTGCACTGCCCTTCTATACTAATCTGCCTATTACTGTCACGCTACAAATTACTGCAATTACCAACTTCAGGTGGCTATTGTTGCCTCAAGAGATAGACCTCCCGAATGTCTAGAAATCAGCAATGTAGCCGACCTCTAACTCTCTGGCCATTAGAACTCTCAACAATGATGACCACAACTTCTGACATTATTACTGAAGATCCAGTTCAGATCTAAGCTCTTTCATGTCAAATTATTTAGAATTTTGGGAGTTTCTTGGCCCAGTGGATGAAGAGATTGGCAGAAAAGGACCCTGCATTTTGTCAATTCCAGATCCATGACAGTATGGCGTTAGCCTGTATTAACTTCTAGAGTCAGCATCTGCTTAGCTTCTAATACTATAGCCACACTCATGAGGATGGAAAGAGGTACCCTATAGAACCCAGGAAGTAAGGAAAAGAGTTTGGATTAGATGACTCTTAAGACACTTCTGACTTATTCTTAACAAAAACTGCTCTCTCATTAGCTTTCATAGTCATCACATTCCAGGTCTGCAGCAAACTTCTGGAACTCAAGAACACCTGCCAATTTGTATGCACTAGTTCCTTCCTCTTTGGGGGTATATCTGAGGCACCCCCTTTGCTTCTAGACAAGCCTTCAGACTGAGTCCCCTGTCAAGCCCTGCCTAAGATCTACCTTTACAGGTTCTTCTCCCCAATCACATTGTCTTCCCTGTCCTACCTTTTGTAACATACTTGGAAACCCACTTTTTACAAGGAAGAAAGGAAAGATTCATTTCAGGGAAGCCAGCCACAAAATTCACATCTGCTCAGTTTTTTTCCACTGGGTCCCCATGGCATTACTTACATATTCACTATAACTGCATTGGCTTAGGTGTAGTAATAACAGGAGCTCTAGCCAGGCACTGTCCTAGTCACTTTATGTGCATTATATCTTACTTCCACATAACTCCTATAAAGTAGCTATTAATACCGAATTTTTAAGATGAGGCAGGCAAGGATAATTTAAACTAAGTCAAAGTCATGCAGTCAGAAGATGGCAGGGGCTAGGTCTGTCAGGCTTAGAGACCATGCCCTCTTCATCACACTGCAGTATTTAATCTGTGCACAGCACTGTGGGATACAGAGAAATGTGATCTTCCCTCGATTTTTTGAAGGTTTAATTTCGCTGGGGAGATGATGCTGACACTGATGGAAAATTAAACACCACTGAAAGATTACATTGCTGGAGACGTTAGTGGCCGTGGGGTTAACAGGAGAGCGATCAGAATGGCTAGAAAAGGCTTCATTTGAGACATAAGACTTACGCTGCTCTGCGAGGATGCATTTTTTAGGAATTTGTTAGATATTTGGAGATAATTGCAAGGTGGAAGAAAGGTGATTGAGAAGAGTACATATGGAATAAAATATGAACTCTGTCTACACACAAATATATACATGCACTCACAGACTCAACCAGTTCACTTCACATAGCAATGCTTCTCACTGCTCACAAACAGTGAGCTCATTTGGCAAATGCTCATGTCCTTTATGGTCAATTCATTGCAGTTTATTAATTCTTACTAAGATACTCATAGTCCAGGCCCTGAATGATGCCATTAGGCATCCTCAGTGAGAAACAAACTATACTCAGTGTATAATCTGAGCGATGGGTCTGCAGGGCAGGACTGGAACTGACTATTCCAGTGTCAGAGACAAGTCTGTTTTTCTGACCCATTTCCCCACCTACTTCTCTGCCAAGGTGATTTCTACATCTTATCAAGGCTGGGAGCACAGGTTTTTCCAAACACCACACAGACAGCACCTCCTCACAGAGCTGTGAGAACCTAGACATGGATCACTGGTCATAGACTATTAATGCTGGAAGGGCCATTATACATCATTAAAGTAGAAGTTTTCAAACTCTTCTTTGGAACTCTGCAAGAGCCCCTGTGTAATGATGGTTGGAAGGTTATAGAGGATGACAAACTCAGGAAAATGTCAGCATTCTAGCCCTACTTCTGAAAAGCCATTCAGCTTTTACCTACTTAATTTGCTCGTGTTTCTGCACAAAATACAATTCTGCAACTTTAAAAACAAAGTTTGCAGAGATCTGGTTTCTCTTTCAGGTAGTAGACAAAGACCAAGGCCCAAAGAGGTGAAGTGACCACCCAAAGTTGGCTACTTACTGGTTAAGCAGGATTTAGTTCTCTCGGTTGTTGTAATCTCTTCTGAAGCTTAGTCACATGACATCTACCTCTGGGATTACATTTTTGGCACTGACAATATCACCAGGAGATTACTGTCACAGAATTCAGATTCAAAGAGTAATTTTTTACATTTTCTTTATTTCCTTCTCCCTTTCCTTCTCTTCTTCCTCCCATGTCTTCACTTCCTTCTCTTCCTCCTCCTCATGTTCTCCTTCTTCCCTCCCCCTCCTCCTTCCCTTCCTCCTCCTCTTTTACTTGGATAAAGGCCTGTTCCAAGATCAACATTCTTCCTTGATTGCAGCATGGGCACCAATTCATTCTAAGTTACTTTCCCCCTTCCTTTATCCCACAGTTTCTTCCTCTTGCCATTCAGCAATCCAATCAATATATAGGGTGGCATTAAGAGGGCACTGGGAACCTAAAGACTGATTGTATTGGTAGATGGCAAGATGGTAAGCTTGATTCCTCCCAAGGACTTGGATCTTCCCAACATCCCACCAGCTTTGGCAGCAACTCTTTTTCTCTTCCCACCCTTGCCTTTGCCAGGCATCCCCTCTTCTACCACTTGAATTAATAATTAAGGCCCTACAGCCGGAATTTCAAAATGCCTAAAAAATTGTGGACTTTACAGTGTTACACAGATGACAAGTTCAAAGCCTTCCTACGTGTTGAGACCTGAGCCCAAGCTCGAAATAGCTGATGAAGTCAGCAATATTGAATGGCAAAATGCAGTGAGCAAAACGATAGCCTCCAGGTTAGAATACAGACCTTGCCAGGCATGTGACAGAGAAGGTTTGTTATATGCCTAAGGATGTGTTGAAAGCTCCATTGTGTGACTTGCTGAAGATCAGCACCTCCTCCATAGTGATGAAGTGGGCTAAGCAGAAGTGTGTGTGTGTGTGTGTGTGTGTGTGTGTGTGTGTGTGTGTGTGTGTGTTTTATTGAGTTTAAATATTAATGGAGCTCTAGCCTGTGACCCCTGGATAACCTTTGCAAAGGAATTGTATCATCAAACATTGGCGGATTCTAACTACATTTAGAACCCTTCGATTAAATAAAAAATTCCTGAGTACCTACTGTGTATGCTACACTCTTTAGAAAAATACCAGATTATATAAATCAGGGATCAGTGTCCTAGTGTTTTCCCTTTGGTTGAAGAAATAAGACTAACATACCTGAAATAATTAGAACACAATTTATATTGTTTTGGAAGCTACTAGTTTTAGGATTGTAATTTTCTACATATTCACAAAACTGCTCTGATTTTCAACCTAACTTAAGAATTTATGGCTTACATATTTTGTACTATGTACTATATATTATAGTATAATTTCATGTGCACAAGCTTAGAATTAGAAAGACCTGATTTCAAATTCTGATCCCGATATTTACTAGGTGCAAGACTTTAAGAATCTTTAAAAATCTTAGCTTTCTTATTTGAGAAATGTGGGTAATAATGCTAATCTTTAGGATTTTGTTAAAATTATGACTCTATATATGAAAGACACTTAATAAAGTGCTTATTAGGTATTCAATGAATGTTGAATGTTATTATGTTGGGCATTGCGAGGATTATAGAAATGAGCAAATCATAATCCCTGCCCTAAATTCTACTAACAATTATAAGCAAGACTGTCACAGCTGAGTAAAGGTGACCCAGGACATTTTGCCACTTCAATAGATATTTGAATTTGGTTCTGTATTTGCTTTGAAGGCTAGTCAGTGCTGTACTTGTTTTGCAACAGGCAAGGCTGTTACAAGGAGAGAATTCCAGCTTTCAACAACTTTGTCATTATTACTGCTAGGCCTACCGTCGCTGGAGAATGCAGACGTATTTATGACTCAGATCAAATGGAAATAAAATTCAGCTGACCTTTGGTCATTTTTTATGTTTTAAGTGAGGACATTCTTGTATTGTTCAGGACTCTTAGTGAAAGTGACAGGGATCAACACAAACTAGCTTAAGCCAAGTATTACCTATAGTAGAGTATTACCTGTACTTAAGAAAAGATCTTCAGGATTAGTCTAGCATGGGTCCAATGTCTGTCATTGAACCAATTCCTTTAACCAAAGGGGATGGTGGGTCTCTGATTGGGTCAAGTGCTGAGTCTAATAGTTCCTCTCTGGCTGTTGCTTGATGTCCAAAAACAATAGTCATCTCACGGAATCAACTCTGCCTGGTAGACTACAAGTTCTTTTACAGTTGAAACACCTGAAGGAGAACTTGGTTTCTTGAGGTCCTTCAAAGCCTCACTGATGCTACAAATTCAAGTGAGGCCACTGGCCTTGAGGATATTTTGTTGTAGGAAGCCTACTACCTTAGACAAGGCTGAAGACTTGAGTAGCCCATCCAAACCTGTTACACAAGAATTTGGAAGAAACGTAATTTCATTGACTGCTTATTTTGGGAAGATGAGCTGTGTTTCCTTGAGCCGAAAGCTAAATGTAGCTGCATTAACACTAGACAGAAGAGAAATGTTGTAAAAGCCAAACACCCCATGCTCTGGCACAGGCTAATGAATCAAGAACACAGTAAGTTTCTGGAGTTTTCTTACAAGTCTGGGCTAGGTTTGATCTGCCCTTCAACTCACCACAACCCTACATCCAATTAGTCACCTCCCTTCCCTAAAATGTCCAAGATACCCTACTAAATTGTCTGAAAGTCATATCCTGAGGGTCCTTCTTAGGGATTTCCTTGAGGATGAAGCCTATTAGAACACTAGGCTGAATCAAGTTTAAAATCTTCCTGATATTGGCTTTGACATCAACAAAACGTGCAACAAAATGTTGAACAGCCCTCTCACTTTGGAGAATCTTAGTTTTCTCAACTATAAAACCAGGGGCTCAGATGAGGGCATGTGAGATCCCTTTGGGGTAACTTAATAAACTGCTTGGCAAGTAACAGAAACTTGATGAGGGTTGGTTGGTCTTGGCTTCTCCTTCCCTCTTCCCAGATTTCCATTCCATGATTCAGTATCTGAATCTGTTGGCCTAATCAACCATTACAGGAAAAAAGAGATCAGGGAGTGAGATCCAGGACAATCAGATTTTGATTTGGAGCAAAGAAGCAGTGAAAGCATGGAGATGTCTTGGGTTACTGTCCAACAACTGCCTCTTTATAAAAACCCCTCTCCTAACCCTGGTAAACATGCCAAATTCTAGAATGTGATTGGAAGTTTAGAGGTTATTCATCAGCCACCCTCACCCTGATTATAAAACCTTTTTTTCCCTTATAATCTATCACAATAAATGTTTAAGGCTTTTAGTACTGAATTTCTGAGGGGGGGGTAGGGTGGGGGTATTATTGAGAGAAGGCAGTTGGTCGTGGGAGACGAGCATGGCACACGGGCAAATGGCCAGTGGAAATTCCCGAGTCGGGGACACTGAAGAACAACTTAAAAAGGGAGATGATTAGTGTTTGACTTAAACTTGCTTTTGTTGGCTCTTTAGTTGGGATATTAAAATCATAATGATTATATTTACAAATGTTTTCAGTGTGTAAGGGATTTGTTTATTTTGTTTTGCTTTTGTCTTCAAAATAAAGGAAGGAAATGAGATTTGTTTCTGAGTTGCTCTAGTGTGCAACAAAGAGAGCACATTGGCGGTAACATAAATCCTCCAATTGGCAGAAATAATTTTCTCAAAGGCTTTGAACTTCCACAAGCCATGGAAGAGCCATTCTAACCGCTATCTCGTAGGTATGAAGTTACTGACTCCAGCTGACATTTGGGTCACACATGTAAGGCATCCAGCATAGAGTACACAGTAGCTATGCTTAGTAGGTAGCCTCGCTTCAGTGCTGCTGAAGTGCATGGTGTGCCCAAAGAATGGCTGCAGATTCCAGTCCAGCTCAGATACCAGCGTGGCCTAAGCCACTTATTCCTCTGTCTCCTTCAAGTCTTCTTTAAATCCTTAATCAAGTGGTCAGCCTTCCCTTTCCCCACTCCCACACAGAAACTTCAGATTCTAAAACACTATTATTAATAATCCAATTGCATCTTTGCAGATGCTTATGGTGTGCAAAGATGAAGACTGGGACCACGCCACAGTGATTTCCTCCTTACCCACCTAGGAGTGTAGGAGTGCACCTGACACAGAGCAGGTTAATGTATGTAATTGATTGGGTGAGTCATCATTGCCAGTTGTTGTCTGTGAGCGAGGAGGTGCCTGAGCTGCACTACCAGGTTTGGGTTATAGTGCCTGGGCTTGGGCTGGAGTTGCAGGTCTCCTGCAGGACTTGGGCTTAAGTGGTGACTCCCTGTCACATATTCCCACACACACTAATATCTCTTCCAGATTAACCAGTTCCCAGGCTGGGCTCTTTCCACTATGGCTGGCTGCATCCTGGACTACAATGGTTTACTATATGCAATTAACATGAATCAGATAGTGTAAGAAAGATAAAAACCAAGTTGGAAATTTGAATCAGTGAGAAAGAAATGCCTCTCTTGAGGAAGGTAGAAATGAAGATGAAAAAAGATAAGTGGATGGACAAACTTATATTGTTCCTTTGGCTCACCTACCTTATGAAAGAGCATCCGTAGATCAATAGATTTTAAAAAGCTTTGGTACATTCACACAATGAAACACTACTCGGCTGTAAAAAAGAAGGAAGGAATTCGTACCCTTTGCAACAAAGAAGGAATCCGTACCCTTTGCAACAACACGCATGGACCTGAAGAATATTATGCTAAGTTAAATAAGCCAGTCAGAGGAAGACAAATACCATATGATTTCATTCATATGTGGATTCTAATGAATAAAATAAACTAACAAACAAAATAGAAACAAGCTCATAGATACAGAGAACAGACTGACGACTGTCAGAGGGGATGGGGCTTGGATTTGGGTTAAGGGATTAAGCAAAAAACCCTCATAGACACAGACAATAAGATGGTGATAACCAGAGGGAAAGGGGGTGGGGAGGTAGAAGAGGTTAAAGGGAGTATAAATGATGATGGAAGGAGACTTGACTTGGGGTGGTGAACACACAATACAACATACAGATCATGTATTGTAGAATTGTACACCTGAAACCTATTTAATTTTATTTACCAGTGTCACCCCAGTAAACTCAATAAATAAATACTATCTCTGAGGAGTGGAAAAAGAGCTCCTATGTCCCAGAAAGATATTGCCAAGCATCCCTTTGGCTGTAGTCATTTCCTGCCTTCCTCCCCTTGGTCCCCTGTTTGCATGTACTCCTGTAGTTGCCCTGCCCAGCCTCCTCCTTTAGGCATTTTAAACTCTATCTCTTCTTCAAGGCAATGAAGCTTTCCTGACTAGATTGTAAACTCCAGGAGGGCCAAGCTCTATCTGCCTTGTTTATTGAATATTCCAGTACCTGGCACAGGCTCTCCATATACTATAGTGTGGAAGGAAGAAATTATATTATACTAGCCTATACTATCTTTCCCTTGTTTGACATATTATATTATATGTGTAATATAATATAATATAATCACGTCACATCATTATTATATTATATTATATTATATTATATTATATTATTTGATATTTATAGTCACTACTTAACAGTAGAATTAAGGGCAGTTCATTGTTTTACCTGATTTTGTCGACACCCTAAAGGCAGAGTGATGTTTCCTCAGTATTCAGCCCCCTTCCAGGACCTGATAGATTCTTAGTAAATACTTACTGACCAAAGAAGGATCTGTTTAGAGCAGCCGTGGGCAAACTACGGCCCGCAGGCCGGATCCGGCCCGTTTGAAATGAATAAAACTAAAAAAAAAAAAAAGACCGTACCCTTTTATGTAATGATGTTTACTTTGAATTTATATTAGTTCACGCAAACACTCCATCCATGCTTTTGTTCCGGCCCTCCCCGGTCCAGTTTAAGAACCCATTGTGGCCCTCCAGTCAAAAAGTTTGCCCACCCCTGGTTTAGAGACTTCACTAATGGGCTATAATTTGCATGAGAATTTACATAATTTACATGTAAACCAGAGGCCTCAGGAACCCGCCAGTGTTTTCAGCAGTCCATAATGTAGTTCTTTGTTAATAACACTCAGCCCAACTGGCCCCTCCCAGCAACCCCAGAGAACCAGGCAGGGCCCTTGGTGCTGCTGAGTGAGACCCAGAGTAGTTGCCACATGCCTGTGTGGAAACAATTCACAATGACACCACCCCCTAAAACTTCAGGCTTAATGTGATATTTTTTATGGCTACTCTTTTTTTTCTAATGGAATCACACAAAAACAACGAATTTTTATGTTTCCGTTGGAGTACTCAAGCTGCAGCTGCTGGTTAAGGGCCATCTGTCTTCTTCCAACCTATATGACCTGGAGATTACATGACTCTCTAAGCCGGGTTCTTTATCTCTAACACAGGCTGTGGAGCATGTGGAAAATGACCAGGGCCCTGGCCCTTTTAATGCAACAGACCCTTCTGCACTTTGAGCTCCCAGACTCCTTATACCACTCCCTACCTGCCCAGGTAATTCAAATAAGTTCCCAGGACCACAGTCTATTTGCCCCTCCTGTGGGTCTCTGCGCACAGGTTTCTACTATTCGCTTCTGACTCCTTGGTTTGGAGGCCTGCTCAGACTCTATTCTTGGGGCCCTGTTTGTCTCTGGGATTCCAAGCTACCTTCACTCCACCTCTCTCCAGTTTCAGGAAACACCCGCCTTCATCAGTCTCACACTGTGGGAAACTTCAGATGGAGCCAACTCTTGGGCCACACTGCCTAGGGGAGGAGGATAGAGACAGGTTTTATTTATCAGGTTGAAGATACAGTTGGGCAGAGATGAGTTAGTTCTGTCTTACCTGGCTCCTTGAAACTGACAAAGCACCCACAAAAGATCTACAGCTGCCCATTTCCCACCCCTGATTCATCATGTTATTCCTTATTCTCCCATATTCAGTCTCACCTCACTATTCAAATTTGGCTCCTGACTCTATTTTTGGCTCTAATCTTGGCTCCTCTCAACAAAGATTCTGATCTTGCCCTTGGCCCTTTGACTCAGGCTGTCATATGCCTCCCTGGGCCCTGACCTCTGGTTCCCCTGAGAACTGGAAGGTCATTTTTCAGCTCCTGTGTCCAGCGGATCCAGTAAGAATGGGTGACGTTTCTAATAAAAGATTCTAGGGTTTTCTGAAGCCCAAATTCACATGCAGGTAGAAAAGTATAATTTTGGTAAAGAGAATCATTCTATCAATTTAGTAGCTTGAGTGACAGATTGGACACAATAGAAGACTGAAAGGAGGAGAGAAGAGGAGGGTGAAGATTACCTGGGAGGTGAGAGAAGAGGAAAGAACAGAATGATGGCTCCTTCAAGGTATGTTAGCATGTCTAATTTTCACTCAGAAAACTAACAAAAGTAATGTTTGGACAGAATTTCTAGGTGATAACATTACTGAAATAGTGGGCTTGTGAGCCCCGAACTGGTAAGTGTGGGCACTTCGGTCTGAACTCAAAGAAATAGAGTGGGGAGAGCTTTGCTTTTCTGTTCCCTCCTGCCCCCTTACTCCTGTTGCCTGTCAGCAATTAAGGCTGGGGGCAGCGTGAAGCTGTTTTTGATTTTGGTGTTTTTTGTTGTGTGTTTTTTTGAGGGGGGGGGAGGACTGTACATACTTGATCAAATAGTCTAAAAATCCCAGAGAAATGTCACTTGATCACTGTCAAATAATAAGATACTGTGGAGTTATGATCTTGTTCTTTCTTCAAATGCCAGAGAGCAGCACCATAGGTTTGTGGGAAACTAGTCCTTTAATCTGAATGAGCAGACAGGCACAGGGTGCTGCAGTCAGCACCAAAAATGATGTCAGTTCCCTTTGTATGTTGTCAAGGATCCCTCTCTCAGGTTAGTGCCGAGTAGGTCTCTGTCCACAGGGAGACTGCACGATCATCTACATGGACAAGGGGGCTTTGCGCTTGCGAACGTGCTTGTACATGTGTGTGCACACAGTGTGTGGTGGAATCAGTCGTGGAAACTGCTGCTGGGATGTGTATTTAGTCATCAAGACAAATATGGCAATACAATCCATTGGCCCAATCATCCTTGAGTAGACTCTATTCTTCGGGAGGCTGCAGTTAGCTAAAAAGATGCCACGTGATGGGTAGGGGTATTGCCAGGGGAAGTTTGACTGGCTGGCTGCCTGCTGTGACCTAGCAGAATAGTGAACTTACAATGGACCAAGGTTCTGATTCTCAGCCTTGATCAGACAAGCTACTATTCACTCACTGCCTCTTACCCCATGCCAGCGACTAAGCTAAACACTTTCATACACGACTTCATTTAGACCCTACAGCAAGCCTGCAAAGTGGGGATTATTAGCTTCCTGCGACTCAGAAGGCTAGGCGACTTGCTTCAAGATCCATGGCTCATATTATACAGAGCTGGAATTCAGGCACACACCTTTCCAACTACAAAGCTGGCATGCTTAATTACTGTGCAATACTACCTCTTTTTGCAGGAACCAAACCTGGAGTGATTAATATACTAAGATTATTAGACTTTTGCTGAAGGACAAGACTTATAGAACTCACAAGAGACAGCTGAGTAAGCCACATGGCTCATTTGCCTAACTCTCCAGTGGCCAGAATGCCAGTGTTCCCTAGCAGTGTGGAGGTACTCAGAGCTGAGTCAGAAATCAGGAAATTACAGTTGACCCTTGAACAATGAAGGGGTTAGGGACACTGATGCCTCCCCCCCTCCCCCCCGCCATACACACACAGTTGAAGATCTGCATATAACTTTTGATGCCCCCCAAACGATACAATCACCCTTGGTATCTGTGGGGGGATTTGTTCCAGAATGCTCGTGAATACCAAAATCCACGAATGCTCAAGTTCTCTATATACAAGGCAGAGAACAATACATATAGTCAACTCTCTGCACCCTCGGACTCCCAGCAACAGACCGAAAACACTATAAGTATTTATTTTTAAAAATCTGTATAAATAGACCCACATTGGTCTAAACCTATGATGTTTAAGGTCAATTGTATTCTTTTTCCAGAAGATGATGAGGTAGGCAGTTCTGAGAGCACTCAGGTGAACCAGGGGGCCTGGGCTTCTCAGGAGAGATTCAGAGACCTTTTCCAGGCACAGCTCCTGGGAACCCTTCCACTGCTGGCCACTCTCTTCTAATGACACATCCCATCTTCTATGTGCTCACATTTCCTATCAACAGTTAATAACAAACTCTTTATTATAAGTTAACAGAACTAATAAATGGCAAGAGGACAATTTCATTTTCCTCTCCCAAAGTTCCTGTGGGAAGACCGGCTCACTATGGCCCATAAGACATTGGTGGGCACAGCAGGTTGCCCATCCACCATCCTTTTCCACCCTCCTCCTTCCTGAGCCTGTGCTAACTTCGGGCTTCCTTCCAGTGAGCTGAGAAAGCAAGTTGTGTTCTCTAAGCTATTTTGAATTGGGTTTTTATTATTTGCAGCCCAAACCATCCTAGCTGACAGAGATACTATTTCAAGAATAGATTTAAGTAAGCCTCACTCCTTCACTAATTCCTTTAAAAGTACTTTTTTTTAGCACCTCTTTTATACCAGGCCCTGCTCTAGGTACTCAAAATATGTCAATAAACAAAGGTCCCTGTCTTCACGGGCTCACATTTCAGTGGGAGAGGCAGACCATAAACAAAGGACCGGTTAATAAGTAAATGGCAAGTACGTTAGAGGAGATGTGCCACGAAAGAGAAAAATGTAGACCAGAGTCTCAGTTTGGGGGTCACCCAAAAGAAGACCCTGAGACAAAGGTTTTGGTGCCATGAGCTTGTTTAGGAAATAACCCCACAGAGTACAAGTGAGGGAGAAGGGAAATAGAGGCAGGAAAGGGGGGACGGCCAATGGACTGTTCATGAGCAGTTTGCTGTTCTGCTGAACAGGGGCCTCCATCCTGCTGGAGACCCTCTGCAAAATCATGGAAAAATTTATCAAAATTGTTCCCCCGAGGGCTAGGGAGTCTGGGTTACTTACCCACAACTCGGTCCTGGTTAGGGGCACCCCTGAGGACATCAGATCTTCCAGCACCCAGCAGCTTCGCCAGCCTCAGTGGTGGAGAAACCCTCCAGAAGTGAAAGAAGCAGGAGGTGCCCAATGAGGAAGGCTGTCAGCTGTGGGGACGTGTCCACCGCAGCTGCAGGTGGGAGCCCAAGGTGGGCGGAGGGCTATGGGTATGATATCAACAGCACACGCTCCCACAGGGTAAGGAGATGAGAGTGCAGGGGGGTGAGGAGGCTGGTTGTGGTTTGAGAGCGGTCAGGATGGGCCTCATGAAGAAGGTGACATCTGTACAAAGACTCGAAGCCCATGGCTATTTGGAGGAAAGTATTCCAGTCAGAGGAATGGAAGTACCAAACCCCAAAGCTGGGAATGTACCTGGAGTGTGTGAGGAAGCAGCAAGGCGGCCAAGGGCTGGAGTCCAGTGGTCCAGGGTGAGAGGTTGAGGGGTAACGGGTCCGGAGCACAGAGGACGCTGTAAAGATGTTGGCTTTCACGTGATGAAAACGTGAGGCACTGGAGGATCTATCTGGACTCTGCATTGTTGTAATTGTCTGCAGCTGAGAGATTCCCCAGGAGGAAAGTGAGTCAGTGCTTTTTGGGGGCCGACTTGCATTGTCATAGGTGCTGGAGCCAGACCACTGTGAGCACAGAAGTGAGACGCCAGGCAGCCCTTTCTGGTCACCCAGCCGGGGATGTGGAACAAAAGCAGACATTGCCTTTTCTATCAAGAACACCTAGTGAGCTCTATCGATTGAAAACTTGACCTTCAGGTTCACTATTTTGAGGGTTTTTCATGTTGGCCATTTGCCAATTGTGGGAGTTGAATGCTGGGCTTCTGGGAGAAGTTTCTGGGATGTGAAACAAAAAAAAATCATCTCAGTCATTACCATCTACATTACTTTTTTACTGTGTTTCTTGAATTAGGACCATTTACTCCTTTTTCTTATAATGTCCTGGTGAGGAAGGCTAATTTTATATTCTCAGCTTACAATAAGGAACTTGAAGCACAGTAAAGATTGTATTTAATTAAATTAGCAAGTGGCGTTGTAAGTTTTTTAGATCCCAGTTATAATCTTTCCTTACAAGTATGTGGCTCCCTGACCCCTGCAGTGTGTCCTATCATGTTACCCAGCACCCCGGTCCCCTTTCTTAAGGTCAGGGCTGTAGCATGTCTTAGTGGCTGGTGAAACATTTACAGTAGGAAATAGAGACACAGCGATGTGTTCAATTAAATAGGAAAAGTCAAGGTGAATTCCCAGGATTAAAAATTAAAATTTCCAGTTTTTTTCACTGTCAAGTGTCACTGAACATCTTCCCATCCCTTTCTTTTAACCATTCATTCTTATGCATAGCTGTTCAGATTTTAGTCTCAAATGCAGTTTTCTACTAAAAGGGATCATGCATTTTGGAGAGTAGTTATGGCAAAGACGGCTGCTAGCTGTCCACCGCAATCTGTCATCTCTTGCTGACATGTTCACAGCCAGGGCCATGACCAGACTGTGTTTCCCAATCTCCCTTCAGTTAGATGTTGCCATGTGACTCATTCTTACCACAGGATGTGGGCAGACGTGATGCACACCTCTTCTAGGCATACAGCAGGCATGCCTGCTCCACACTTGTCCGCTCTACCGATGGGTGAAAATGACAATGAAGCCAAGGCCTGGAGGATGGTAGAGCCCCAAGGTGGAAGGATGCTGGCCCTCATCCCCACGTGGAGGAGAGTGACCTCAACCAGAAGTGACTGCCTTGCACCAACATATGAAATAAAACTTCTATTGTGCTCCAGCCATTCCATATTTTTTGTCTATTTATTGTCACAGCCTAGCCTACTCTATGTAATACAGTGCTTGATTCCCTTTCTTGGGTCAAGAAAAGGTCAAGGAGGTATGGAATGTTTTTTATTTACACTATCCTAATATACCATATATTTACAACACTATCCTAATATACAGTATATATATATACTGTATATATATATACAGTATGTGTGTGTGTGTGTGTGTGTGTGTGTGTATTATATCTTCGGATAAATATGGGGGCCATTCCTAAAGTATAGGTATGCAATTGTTTCTATTTGTGGAAACAGGACAGAGTTAGTGTTGAGTACACCTAGTAAAGGTAGAAACTGTGTCAAGGACAGGAGGGACTGATAGCATTGGTGGTCACACCTGATAATCAAGTAAAAAGGGGATTGAACAAGTAAATAGAGCCAGTGGCCACACACCATAACTGAACAGAAAGCAGGTTCAACATTGTGTTCCAAGAAGATAAATTAACCAAATGTCCTCAGGAGAAAAGACAAGCATGCAGACTTTACCTCTCATGTCATAGGAGATAAAAACTTTTGATGGATCCTATTAAATTATAATAAAATATTAATAAAGAGTATAAATGTTTTTGTAATGCTAACACAAATCAGAGCCATATATTGTAAGGATAGAACAATGGATTTTGTAACTCTGGCCAAGAAAGATTTAAATAATGTATGATTTTGTGGTGAGACACAAGTTAAAAGACACACACACACAATAGAACCTGGGTCAGTGTGTTTCTAAAAAGTCTCAAGGATGAAACAAGTTACACTTAACTAGAAAAAAGGGCAGGATGGTGTGTGGAGAAATGTAAATATCCAATATACCTGGGTGAAGAGGAAACCAAGATGAGAGAGCGTTACAAATCTCTATTACAGATGCTCAATCGCAGGGGAAAGTGTTTCTGGGAAGAAATGTACTGTGATGTGAGGCAATGATTTTCACTAGGATAAACGGAAAGATGAACAGAATCTAGGATTTTTATTAGGAGTATTTCTCCCCCTCCCCTTCCTTCTTTTTCCAGACCTCATTTCTTTTTCTCTCTTTGGAGAATATCTTAAAAAAATGTTTTTATTGATTTCATAGAGAGGAAGGGAGAGGGAGAGAAGGATAGAAACATCAATGATGAGAGAGAATCATGGATCAGTGCCTCCTGCACAGCCCCTACTGGGGATTGAGCGTGCAACCTGTGCATGTGCCCCGACCAGGAATCAAACCCTGACCTCCTGGATCATGGGTTGATGCTCAACCACTGAGCCACACCAGCCAGACTGGAGAATAGTTCTTGATTTCTTTGTTTGTTATACTGATGTTTTATGTAATGAAGGCTTTATGGTATATGGTGCACTTTCAAGGAAATATGTACCATGGTCACATGTCTATCAAGTGCTCAAAGTGGGCTTACAAATACCCTTCTATCTAGATCTTGCGTAGCATTTCCAGCCCCTACTCTCACACATGCTCAAATGTCAGTATGTAAAAGGAGAGCCTGGAAAGGTTATGAAACAGACTCCCAGGCCTCTTCCTCATAGGTTAGGATTCAGTACATCCGGGTGGACCCAGGAACTTGCGTTTTAAGAAGTGGCCTCAGGTGATTCTAAAGCAGGACCACTTCCTCAGGAGTGCTCCCCAGAAAGGAGTCACTGAAGCCCAAGTCTTGACTCTCCACATGTTTTGTGAACTGATCATGTTCCCATCTCAGGATCTTTGCCCAGGTGGTTGTCTCAGGCTGAATCATTGTTCTCTGTACAGTTTTCTACCCCCACTTCGCTCTCCTAACCTGGCTAACTGGTGCTCACCTTTAGGGTCTCACAGATGTCACTGTCCCTGGGTGACTTTTTGAAACTCAAGCCCTCAAGTCTGGGGTTAGTGTGTTCCCCTAACAGTGGAGGCTAATACCTTTATATTAGCACTAATCTCAGCATGTGCTAATTGCATGATGACTCTTCTTATCCACTGCTAGACTACAAGCCATTTGAGTGCTGGAAACACATCTCTTACATTGATCATTATCCCCATTTCCTACTGTAGTGACTAGAACAAAATAAGTGCTCCAAAAAATGCTCAATAAAAGAAAGATACGGGAGAATTACTTACAGGAGGGTAAGGGCAAGGGATCTGAAAGGTCATGTAGGGAATCAGTAGGGCTGACCCAGCTGGCAGTAGGGTGATATTCCTTACAGTTTGAAGGGTATACTTAAAGTGACATTTCATATGGATCCACAACATATTGTTGTTTAATGGATTGAAATTCACATGAATCCCAACTGTATCTTCCTATTCAATTTCCACTTCTGTCATAGCCATCACACAAAAATAGCAAAGGCAATGAGAAATAATAATAGAAATTTTATGTTCAATGAAATTAAGAGACTGGTGCCACATAACTACATAATATCTGAAAACACATTAGAATGGCAAGAACTTTGCAGAGTGGAGTAAGTCATGACTGCCAAGGAAAACACCAAAAATAAGCAAACTCTGTGGTCCTTAAGATCCTTGGAAAGCTGAAGAGTTGGGTGGAAATAATACCATGAACTAAAAACAGGAATATTGTTTAGAAATCTCTTAAAGAAGAGTTAGAACAATACTTCCCATGTCATAGTTGGTTGTCAATCTTTCCTACAAACAAAAGATGAAAGATTTTAATCATTGATGAAATTCAACCAAAATGGATATACGTCATCAGGCATGGAGGAAGGGAAAGATCGCCAACTGAAAAGAGAACTTATATTAAGTGGTGAAAGCCCCATCATTCCTCCCCCCATTTATTTTTTAATATATTTTTGTTGTTGATAGTATTACAGATACCGCCCATTCTCCCCACCTCATTCCCCCTGCCCAGCCCTTACCTCCTTCCCCCACTTAGCTCCTAGAATGCCTGAAACAAGCCTTATACTATTAGGCAAGAGGATATTGGCTCTTTCTCTGGAAAAACTAAAGGACCCCAGAATTAAGAACTATGGGTTTGACATTTAGGACAATCACCAATTAAAAAGCTGACTTAATACCAAATCACTCTATAACAAAGCTATGCTAGTATACAGGGAATTTCAAGTCCACATTTTCAGTGCTTCACAATTAAATATGAGTGACAAGAATGCTAAGACAATTCAATGGGGGACAAGGAAGGCCTTTTTCAAACAAACATTGCTGCAACAACTGGATATCTTTATGGAATAAAAACAAACTCAACCACTACTATACTCACAGGAATAATTTGAGATGGATTGTAAATCTAAATTTAAAAGAAAAACCAGGAAGTTTCTAGGAGAATATCTTTACTACCTTTGGGTAGTTAACAGATTCTTAAAGAGAACACAAAAAGCACAATTTACAAACGTTTAAACCTTAGATATGGTACCCACCTCCAGTACAACATTGTTTTTGGAACCTGTAGGATTATTTGCTCAAAGTAGTCTCACACTGAGGTGTTTTGTTTTGTCTGTTTTGTTTTACTTTCTACATCTGATTTTTTTTAAAAAAATATTCCCTACCATGGGGATGTTAGCTATCACTTCTTATCATTTCTTCCTTGGGTTCTAAATTCTACTCTGGAAGGCAGGAGTTGGGGAGATTTTAAATTTGATTTTTTTATACCTTCATTTTGTTTTTAACTTTTCACAGTAAGCATAACTTTTTAACATGAGAAACATGTTATATAAAAAAAGACTAATACAATATCTACCCTCTTGATTTCTGTTATGGCACTTATATTATTTTATAATTACTTACTAGTTTACATGTTTTAAAATATTTATGTCTACTTTCTCTCCCCTGCCCCTGCCCCCTCCCCCTGCCAAACCCTCCAGATTACATTCTTCATGAGGGTAGACTGTTGTTTTTTTCATCATTGGATTTCCACCCAGCACCTAACACAAGTGCTTAGAGCACAGAAGCAACTCAATCAATACTTGTGGAATTAATGAAGGCATAGTGTCAGGCAAACCTGGAAATCAACTAAACTGCTTAGACTTTCCATAGAGGAAACATTAGAAGGGTCTGAGTAAAGAGCTTTGTTCTTTGTGATTTGTATGAGTTTTAGAACATGACATTTGTGATATCTATTCTGTATTTTCTGGGATCTTTTTGTCTACTCTTTGGTAGCTACTCTGGTTCCTGGGTATGTAACTATTAAAGAAATTTGCCAGATACATGGTTCCAAATAGGTCAAGTGTAACAGCATTGCCTTGCATTGTTTAGTAATTATCTCCTGCTGCATAATCAACACATGATAAGCTGAGCACCAGCTATAAGCTTAATAGCATGTAGGTGTTATACATAGTAGGAAGTAAAAGGCAGGGTCTCTGCTTTTAGGAAGCTTATAGTAGTGGCTGAGAAGACTACAGGATTTCAGAGAAGAGTTTGAGATAGAGTTTAAGCCTCTAAAGAAACTTCTTTTATATCCTCTCATGCAACTCCTAATCACAGTGCAGTGCAGTCACCAGGCTCATCCAATGGGTGCACATTTAATGATAAGGCCTATTCAGTGCCAAGCACAGTTGTAGGTGCTGGGCATACAGGGTGAATAATGCAAAGTAAGCTCTGTACTCCTGATGCTTATATTCTAGTAGGAGGAGACAGACAATATAGACATAAGTAAAATTAAAGAACAATGATCAGTAGGAAGCACTATTTAGAGAAGTAGAAGAATGGTGCAATGATTATTTTAGTTTGAGCAGTTAGAGAAAGCTTCCCTAAAGAACTGGCATTTAAGCTGTGAATAGTAAGAGGAACCAGTCATGCAAAATCCGAGGGTGTATGGGGGTGTAGTAGAGAAGACACAGTCCAGACAGAGGAACCAGCCAGTGCAAAGGTCTTCAGACAGGAGCAAGCTTGCCCTGTTAGAGGAACCGAAAGGTCAGGCAGTTGAAACTTGGTGGGTGAGGGGGAGGAAGGAATGAAATGCAGTCAGAAAGGTGGTGGGCAGGTCCAGATGGCCCAGTCTCGGGGAGATAGGGGCAGGGTGGAGGTGGGTCAGTGCCTTGGTGCTAGTTTCTAAGGGTAATGGAAAGCCACTGCAGCCCTTTAAGCAGGGAGACAGATGATATGATTTATTTTACAAAATATTGCTCTGACTAATGTGTGCAGAAAGGAAAGGAGCAAAAGTAGAGGCTGAGAAATGAGTCTCAAACTTACCAGGGAGAGGTGCAGGGGACTTGTAGTAGATCAGACGAAGAGTGAATGGATTCAGGATGTGTTTTGAAGGTAGAACCTATAGCATTTGCTTTGGGGTTGGGAGAGAAGAAATGGAAAGAATCAAGGATAGAGGCTAGCCCAGTGGTCGGCAAACTGCGGCTCGCAAGCCACATTCGGCTCTTTGGCCCCTTGAGTGTGGCTCTTCCACAAAATACTGACTTCTGCGCATGGGCCACGAAGTTTCAATCGCACTGTACGTGTGTGCCCGCACATGGTATTTTGTGGAAGAGCCACACTCAAGGGGCCAAAGAGCCACATGTGGCTCGCGAGCCGCAGTTTTCCGACCACTGGCCTAGCCAATTAGCTTGACTACCAGTAGTGTTATTTTCTGAGGGTAGAGTCACAGAAGCTAAGAGAATAAAGTTTCAAGATAGTGGGAAGATAGTGGCCACTATGTCAAATATTTCTGATACGGAGAAGTAAAATAAGAATAGGCAAGTGCTCTCTAGGTTTGGCAACATGGAGTCATTGGTGACCTCAATAAGAACAGGCTTGGTAGCATGGCTAGGGCAGCAGCCCTTCTGCAGTGGACAGGGAGACAGCAGGGGAGGCATAGGAGCCATGACTATAATAATCAACTCTTTCAAAATATTTGCTATGCAGGGGAGTGTGGGGAAGCAGCAGGCGTTAGAAAGAATATGGAATTGAGTTCTTGTATTATTTCTTTTAAGATAGAGATATTAGAGCATGCTTTTATGCTGATTGGGGTGAATCATGCAGAAGAAAGAAGGAATAATTACAGGAGCAGATCCTAGAAGGCGAGAAAGTTGAGATCCAGGGTAAAGGCAGAGCTATCACCTTTGCCAGGAATGGAAACCCTTTATCCAAACCAACATGAGGGAAACAGTACCTCCAGTGCAGACATGCTGGGAGTTAGTATGGGAAGACAAGGGGATTCTTTGTTGAGCATCTGCTTCTATCTGTTTTCATAAAATATAAGACAAGGTAAATGGTGGAAGTTCACAGGTGCATGAAATTTGAGGAGAGAAAAAAATAACCAACAGTCTAAAGAGTAGAAAACTGTTGCTTATCTACTTTTGTGCCTATCTGAAGTTTGTGGTTATATGGTGTATTTTTTTTTTAACCTAGAAATGGTCAGCTCTGGGGATTTCAAGCCCAGAGTAAATGATAGCAGGTTTTAATCAGCTTGGGACTTAGCCTGGTTGGTGCTACAGAAGGAAGGAAGGGCTGATGAATTAAAAGTGTTTACAAAGGAATGGTTATAATAATAGACCATGGACTCTTCACGAGGTGAGAAGGGAAAAACATGAGTGGGTTGACCGATTGAACCACCAATGGATTGGTCATCTTGATGAGCTTAGAGAATTTTTGGAGTAAGATTATCTAGAGGAAGTGAATTAGAAGGTCAAGAGCTGGTAATCAGAAAATAGGGTACCTGACATTACAATATCAGAGAAAACCACAAAGTTGAGGGCATAATTATGAGTTTGGGTAAATGAGGTGAGTTGAAAGAGTAGCTCACTGGAAATGAAGAAGTTGAGGAATGGGATGGGCAGAGTGATGAATGGATTATCCACACGTTACAAAATATGGTAATGAGTGTGGTAGTGGAACAGAAGACTGGTGATAAGTTCATCCCCCAAAAGGGGAGCACCAAGGGGTTGGTAGTTAATAGTAACAAGGAGGAGTAATGGGGTGGTTATAAAGGACCTGGAGATTTTGAAGGTAGGAGGAAAATGATGAAGTAACAATGGGAAGTAAGGATTAAATGTGAGAGGAAAAAATAGCCTCCACTTATGAGAGCCAGGATTCAGTAAGAGCTGTTGACACTGTCCAACTTCAGAACTACTCTTTTCATAGGAGATAATGTGAATAGTACCATTCTGGGTTGTGAGACATGGCCACAGTGCAAAGGGTTCATTCAGAGAACTTGAAGATACAGGGGCATTTTCCAATGATACAGGCTGAGTTTCATGAGGCTCAGTGGAAGGGGTGAGAGGGTCAGATGCCCAGGTATACAGAGATGCCAGGGAATGAGGGTCCAACGGGTCTCGGGTGGCTTGGGAGACTCAAGCTTCCTGAGCTTTGTAACCACTTCACCCGCAGACTGACCTAGATTTCTAAACCCTTGGTGCTGTTCAATGTAATTTTCCTGGGCTGCTTCTCAATGACATTTTAAAACATGGGATTGGAGACATCTTATCTCCAGAACTCTATTTTCAGTCAGCAACAGCCTGAAGTAATTTGCGTGCAAGAGTTTTGGAATCAGACAATCTCCCCAGCACAGGCAAGATCAGGCAAACTTGTGTGATTTTTGGCCATTGCTGCTCTTCTGCCTGCCTCCAGAAGCATGCAAAAGAAGATCATGTTACTTGGATAAGTGCCCAGCTGCCCATGGGGGCACAGTTGTTTTCTTGAGTGTTTCTTCTGTTACCAGCCCCTGGGCATTTCCGTGTGAGTTCACCCTGAGCCTGCACTCGTGAGAAGGGTGTACAGTCTATGCCGCAGCCTATACAGAGCTGTTCCTTTCCAAAGGTGGTGACTGGTTTCGTTTTCCTAGAGTTGTTGTTTTTTAAATCACTAAAAAGACCTGGTAAATGACAGTTGCCTGTTTTGAAAAACCTTTGCAAATGACGTAGGGGTTGTTGAATTGCTAAGATGTGAGCCCAGAATACAAAATCCTTCATAATCTGAATCTCATGGTACCATGTGTCTCCCCCTTGGAAGTGCTCATTTATCACAGCTTTGATTCCACAGTTGTTTGTAGAATTTTATCAGTAATACGTCTCTGAACATGACTGTCAGCTTCATGAGGACAGAGACCAGGTCTTCCTCTCCTGCTCACGATAATCCCCGATACCTGGGACATCTGTGGATAGCATTTGTGGATTCCAGCAATGGATGAATGCCTGCACTTCCACTTCCCACACCATTGCCTGCCTGGTAGCTTCTCACACTGTCCTGGGCTCAGAGCCCTTAGCTTGTTACCTAGATGCCATCCAGACCCTGCCTCACTCAAGGGTGCCCTGGGCTCTGAACCCCTCTCTGCAGCCTTCCTCTGAAAGTTAAGTTCACACCGAGCTAGCGAGGTGCCCTTGCACATTCTATCCGCTCAAAGAAGACCTGTCAGTGATGGCATTAGGACAGCAGCCAGTGAAAGAAATCTTATCCGGGGTTCAAATCTTTCTAGCACTTAACTAGCTCTGAACTTGGGCACGTGACTCAGCCTCTCTGAATCTCAGTATTGATGCCTTGGTGATAATAGCATTACTAACTTCATAGAGCTCTTGGGACAACTGAGATAGAGTATATACTAGTAGTTGTTTAATCTCATACCAGGGGCAGGTAAACTCCCAGTGATTGACTGACATGATTATTGTTACCATGACACCTGACAATGAACAGCATTTCTGGACAAGGCTAAGGGTTTCTGGGAAAGGAGGAAATAGCCTCGGACACGGTTCTCCTGAGTCCACACCTTCAGCAGCCTCTCAGCTCCTGGTAGAGGATGGGAGAAGGGAGATTTCCTCTCTCTGCCTCTTTGTGAACACCTGGGCTGCAAACTGCAGAGAACATCTCTCAGAGTAGCAGGTGGGCTCCCAAGGGCAAAACAATGAACCAATGACTGAACTGTTGAGAATTGTCCCTTGGCAAAATGTTTCAAGGGACTGTTCTTTTAGCATTTGCTGACATGCAATTTAATAATTATACCAAAAAAGTGAGGACAACACATTTTCTCTATCAGGCACAGAGAAGGAGGTGTCTGGCTCCCACTTTTCATAGAAGACAAGTGAAATGAGATAAAGCATGGTAAAAACCTAAATTCCATGCAATATCCTTCTTCCCACCCCTGCCCTTAACTTGATTATCTTTATCTTTCCTTTATTTAATGTGCACTCATTCAACTATCATCAAGTTTCTGTTAGGTGTTGGGGTGTCAGGCTTGGTGTGTAGATACCAAGATGAACCAAGGGCTGTGGCTTCCTGATCTACATTGTGCAATGGAGTCAGTGGTCTGTGAGGCAGGGTAAAAGGCAGGGTTGTTCCTGAACCAATGATCTACATTGTGCAATGGAGTCAGTGGTCTGTGAGGTGCAGGGTAAAAAGCAGATTGTTCCTGAACCAAGAGGGGAGGTGAAAGGGGGAAGGAAAAGGGAGGACATGTTTATAAGGCACCGACCATGTGCCAGGCCCTGTGCCCAACACTGCCCCATTTGATCCTCATGATGACCATATGAGACAGGCAATTTGACTTCACAGCCATGTAGAAAGACAAATGAAAAAGTGGAATTTAGTGACAGCACTGTGACAACAATGAGGACATTATAACAAGACTTACTAGTGTATTGTCTGAATATTGTTCCTGTCCTGACTTCAGCTCATTTTCCTATCGTAACAATAGGAACAAACACTCATTTGTCTTTTCCTATGTGCTGGGTACTAAGTTTTAGCCATAAAATCTCATTCAATTTAGCTGAGGTAGGTATGATAATCCCCATTCTTCATTTGGGCTAATTAAAGCATAGAAATGTCAAGTTAATTGCTCCAGGTTGTGCAACCAATCAGGAAGGCAGCAAGGCTGAAATACTCTTGGAATCTAGGCTGTTAACCACTCTCTATTGCCCATTTCCCTAATGATTTTCTTTTCGCACTAATTTCCTGATGTTTAAAAATTGTTTATATCTATCTGTAGATCTCAATTCCCCTTTAAAAATAAAAATACAAGAAAAAATAATAATGTGTGTGATGTCATTGCAATGCTTTTTTCTTAATCTAACATAATCAGAGCACGAAGGGGAGGATTAGAAAAAAATTGGGAAAGAGTTCTCTATTTTATTTTTCATTCACTTCTATCTTTACAAAAAAAGGACGCGTACATTCACAAACATTAATTCAAATACACTCACCAAATTCTAGAGCAAACTGAGAGAAACTAAGCAGAGAGCTTACGCGTGATATGCCCTGGAGCACTGGCAGCATGAAGCAACACAGTGCTTCTCTGGTTCTTGGTTTTTGCTTCTTTAATTCATTTTTTACTTTACCTCTTAGGGGCTTGCTGTGCATATGTGTGTGCATGTGTGCACATGTGTATGTATGTATGCATATATGTGTGTATGTGTATATTTGAGTGTGAGTTTTGTTGACCAGACTCTGCACTCTCCGAGTTAGGGAATATATTAATCATTTTCTTACTTTGAAACACACTCTCATTCAAAATATGCATACATACTAATGCACAAACATACACACATTCTTTCCCCAAACACAGAAATCTGAACAAAGAAGGCATTTATGGCAAATACTGCTGGTATCCACCCAATAAGCCTTCTCCCTTTGTGTTTAGTGAGTCCAGCCTTTATTTTGAGTGGTAATTTGTTCTTCAAGGCTGTTTCCTAGCCTCCCTCCAACTCAGGATGGTTGATGAGACCACGGCAGAGATGTTGGGTTGGAATTCTAGGAAACCTTCCCAGAACCACATACACAGCATTCCCCATTTCTTCTTCCTCCTTTCTGCCAAGAAAGAGAACATGGCAGATAAAGCTTTGGTAGTCATCTTGAACCACAAGGGAACTTTGAGTATGAATGCCCTGAGTTACAGTAAGAGGAAAATTGCACAAGAGGCTTTAAAAAATATGTATTTTTAAATTGATTTCAGAGAGGAAGGGAGAGGGAGAGAGAAACATTAATGATGAGAGAGAATCATTGATCAGCTGCATCCTGCATGCCCCCTACAGGGGATTGAGGCATGTGCCCTAACAGGGAATCAACCGTTACTTCCTGGTTCATAGGTTGACACTCAATCACTGAGCCACCACAGCCAGTCAGGCTTTGGGCTTCTTTTTACATGACAGTGGAATAAAGTTTTTTTCTTCTTGAAATCACTATCCTTTCAGGTCTCTGTGGTTAGAAGCCAAATGAAATTTGTAGCTGAGGAAGGATTAAATAGTTTGTTAAAGTGAATGAAACAAAACAAAGCAATGGGTTTTCCAAAAAAGAATTTAAATATTCCTCCTCCTCCTCCTCCTCCTCCTTTTGGATCAAAGAGTAAATTCAAAAGATAATAAGTCAAGAAAAAAATAATTATGTAAGCTGACAGGTATTAACTGGATTTATTGTGGTGATCATTTTGCAATATATGCAAATATTGAATGGTGAGATTGGACACATGAAACTAAAATAATGTTATGTCAATTATACCTCAATTTAAAGAAGAACAATATTTTATTCTACAGAAAAAGATAATTAAAACTTTAATGCCCTACCATTAGGAAAAAGAAAATCTCCCAGATTTCCAGCGAAATGTCCATTCAGCTTACCTAAGCATTTTTCTCTCACCAATTCTTTCACTTGAGTTTATTAACAGAATCTGTCAATTGTACATGGCATCTTTAAAAACTACCAGCTCTCATCTAGCTGGAGGCCTCCTGGGCTCTTAGGATTTGGGTAAATCACAGAACAAGCCACCCTTTCCTCTATTGGCACTTAAGGAAAGCCTTGATCCCTCCTTGTGAAAACCAAATACTTTTCAACATAACTGGTATTCACTGAGCAGGTAGCAGAGTGGAGCCTGAAAACACAACAGTGGCTAAGTGGATGTGTGAGTTGTGAAGATCTTAGTGTTGAGATTTTCCTGGGAGAAAATGTTCTCCGCTCACAAGATTCTTCCTCCTGGTACACCATTAATTCCTCACAATGCAAAACTGGGAACAGGGAGAGCCAAGGAATCAAGAAGAGAGGGAGAATAAGCACTTACCATGTGTGCTGGCAATCGTTAACAAATGGCTTGGGAGAGAGAGTAAGGTAAGCTGCTCTGTAGTGGTTTCCAATTTCTGTGGTGTAAGTGTGTTCACCATACTGATTTCAAGCTTCCAAAGGTTTTTTGAGCTGTCTTGTAAATTTCCTGGGCATTTAACAATGGGCTCTCAGAAGCCTTTGGAGCTGGCTCCAGCAATCCACTGCCTGGTCATCCTCTTTCTCAACCTTCCCACCAGCTCTGGGAGGAGGTTTTCAGGAGGTGGTGTTAAAGGTGCCTGAACTGAGGCTCAGAAGCATTAAGCAACTTGCTCACAGTCGCTAAGCCAGTTGGTAGTGGAGCCAGGATTTGTACCCAGGCCTGTCTGTTCACACACTTATGGTTCTTAACTCATACATGGAAGGGACGTGGATGAAATGAAAGGAAAGAGAAAAGAAGAAAAATAAAAGAAAAAAAGGAAATAGTAAGGCATAGCTTTGGGCTAGGACCAAGCACAAGCAGTGCACTAGAATGGAGACCAGTGGGTCAAACCCAGCCCAATGAACTATTTTTGGATTGTCCAATGTTTTTTTTTACATTTTGAAAGGGTTGTAAAAAAAATAAAGAATAAATAAAACACACAAAACATGTTAGAAAGACCAAATAATAGCCCACAAAACCTAGAATATTTACTCCCTGGTCTTTTACCCCTGACGTGGCTCTTGGGCCTCATTAGCCTGAGGTCAGCTGTAGGAGAGAAGACATGGGAAAAGGAGACCAACCCTTGGTAAGAACCTCCTGCAGCCACGGGCACTTGACATGGATTATCTAATTCGATTCTTAAAATGACCCTAAAACATGGTTTGCATTTGCTGCCCCTATTTTAGCCTGAATCAAAGATTAGCCTCAAAGATGAATTTGCTTGTTTCAATTCACACCTCAGAAGTGGCAGAGCTCAGACTTAGACTTAGGTCTCTCCAGCTCCAGACTCCTGCTCTACCAGCAGGGAGCCTCTTCCCCCAGGATTCAGCTTCCAGACTCTGTTCCTGAGCTGCTGACCAGAAGTGCATGGCTGCCAGAGCAATAGGGTGTAGACCTTTAATCCAGCATGTGACCAGATAATCCATACAATAACCTCAGGAACCAAGGACACATTAGGGATACAGAGGAGGAAGTGATTCCATCTGTGAGTGATCTGGGCTCAAGGCTTCACAGAGGGGGTGATGATGAGCTGGCCCTGAAATGAAAAGGCTCCCTGCAGGGCACACTGTGAACCATCTCAGGGAAGTGTGAAAGGGCCAGAGCTCTGGAAACTGGCTGGCTCTCTGTGCTTGCAGCATAAGGATCACGGTGGAGCTGGAGCGATGGCAAGGCCTTCCCTGGACAGCTAGATTGGAGCTAGATGAGGAAGGGCCAAGTGAGTTCTGAACCCAACATCCTAGTGCCCCTCAGTTGCTAGGGGCGAAGACCATTGAAAAGATAGAAAGGAAACGGAAAAACAGCATAAATTATTTGGAATCAAATGAGATTGCTCATGTGCAATGTATATCAGACATTTGACAACACTCAGGATGTCTAATATAATAAGATGTGCCTCTAATTGAAACATGTTAAAACTGAGAATTAAGTTATTTTGTACAAAATATTTGATTAAATAACCAGGATTTCTCATATAATTAATATTAATGCCCAGTTAACATCAATTCCAGTGGACTGCACTCTCTCTCTCTTTCTCTCTCTCTCCTCCTCCCCCCCGCCCCCCCATGTAAGCACACAGCAAGAGGGTAACCACTTGCAAATCAGGAAGAAAGCTCTCACTAGAAATGGACCATGCTAGCACCAAATTTCGGTTGTTTAAGCCACAGAGTCCATGATATTTGCTATGGCAGCACAAGCAGACTACAATAACCTACTAAAGTAGAAAATAATAGAAAGATGAAAATCACTCTGAGTACTGAACCCAAAGAGACTTTGAGCCAAGAAATGAATGACACAACTGTTAGAAAACCTGAAAAAGCCAGCAGGGACAGTGAGTCAATCCACAGATTGATGACAACAGAAGCTGCTGCCACCCCCAGACTGCAAGGGAGGAGGTGGGGTTTTGAGAACCCAGGGGCCAGCTCACTCTCCAGAAGCCGGGACCATCCTGGCCTGAGAGGAGGAAGAGGAACTCTGGAGGAGATGAAGCTGTTGCTGCAAACAAACAGCAAGAGAGAGAAATGCCCTCACTTCTCCTTCCAGACTTCTTTCAATGCCTCTCAATAGCTGAATCCAGTGAGGCCAGGGGACACTGGCCTCTGATGATAATTCCCTGAGTTATGCAGCAGAGCAGGGAGGTGAGGACTGGGTTCGATAGGAAGCAGGCCAATTGGCAGAGTCCATCAGTGTCTTTTCTTATGAGGGCACTAATCCCATCATGAGGGCCCCACCTTCAGACATCATCTCATCCAAATTATCTCTCAAGGGCCCCACCTCCAAATAATGTTACATTGGGGGTTAGGTCTCCAACATATTAATTTTGGAGGGATAAAACATTCAGTCTATAACATAGGTATTATTATTTTTCATATTTAATGCTGCTTTGCAGATTGGGAAACTGAGACTAGGAGAGGTAAAGTATCTTTCCCCAAATCCTAGCTAACAAAAGTGTGATTCAAATCCAGGTCTACCTGCCTCTAATGGGGTACTATAAACTAGGATAGCAGATTGCTTCACAGTGTGTCTGCATAAGGACCCAGTAATCAGATGTGTACTTGATGTGCTAATGCAACTCCACCAAATGCCTGTGACTTGTACTAGCTTGTGGGAAATGGACGATGCTAATTAAATCATAACATGATTGATGGGACACTTTAAAATATAGAAGTAACATCTGTATATCTCTTTGCAGTTCGCAAATCGCTCACCTACCCATGATCTCATTTCCTCATTCGATCTTCGCAATATGCTTGTCAGGATGGAAGATCAGATCTAAACAGAAACTGAAGGTCAGAGAGAGTAGGATAATTGCTGCAAGTCACACAGCTAGGAAGTGATGGAGGAAAGGGACACTTATCCATCGCATCAGGTAGAAGCGCAATGCTCCTTAGAGATCAATCATAATGACGAAGGCCCATGGAGTGGGAGCGGCTCTTACCATACAGACTTTCTGAGTGTCATCCGATTTATTTACTGGCTTTTCAGATAAGGGATCTGAGGGCTTGCCAGTGCACAGTGCTGCCTCTTTGAAGTTGCCTACTTTAAGAGATGCTCCACTAGCCAGGAAAGGGGCTAAGCACGGTGGAGAAGAGGGGTTTGCAATGAGAACATCCACCTGAAACATGTGTTTGGTGGCAGCGGGCTCCACCGATGTTTCAGTGATCCCATCTATGTAAAAATAGGTACCGCTAAAGCATGTGAAAGCATGTTGTGCTCTTAGGTTAAAAACATTCCTCGTTTTTGTTTGCACCCCTAGTTTGCCCAGAAAGACCTTTTTCTTCTTAGATTCTAGGGTTTACAGCAGAAAGTGAATTTAAAAGTCTCTTTAAAGATATTGGGAAAACTGAGGGATTTAAATGCCTTCTTGGGACATAGAATATTTGATTAACTGATACATTTATTATTTGTACGACCAATACATTTCACTGTACTAGGCAGTTTGGGGAGAGAGATGGATTGCTAAAAAAAGGGGGGTGGGGGGAGTTCTCAGGAAATGTACCTTCTAACATAGGGGTTTAGACATGCACAACAATCCCTGTATATAAAAATTAATTATAATGTAATGAAAGACATAACATGGGCAATAGCAGTAACTCAAGGCCTGCCTTGGGCAATGCTCACCAATCTTGACTTAGTACTAAAATAGTGTTTTAAAACATTAAAAAAAAATCTACCAAAGATGAGTTAAGGCTCTGGTGAGGCAGCCCCAGTCCAGGCCATCTGTGGCCTTTGGCTTTATCCATCTGGCTTGTGGGAAGTTTTCTAAATTAAGTGTTGGAGGCCTCCTCCCTTAAGGACAACAAGTACAGAGTCTCTCAGGTCTGCTGGGCCTCCTCCTGCTACATGTCCTGTTTTGCTATTTAACGAAAAGATTCATTCTCTTGAGGCCACAGCAGGTGGTTCTGGAGGGAGCTGGAGCCTGGCCTTCTTGGTTAGTGTTATGCACTAAATGGTTTTGTCCCCCCCAAGTTCAAATATTGAAGCTCCAATTTCCGTGGCTCTCTTTGGAGGTGGGGCCTCTAAGAAAGTAATTAAGATTAGATGAGGTCATAAGGGTGGAGCTCTGATCCCACAGGATTAGTGTCTTTATAAGAAGAAACACTAGAGAGTTCACTCTGTCTCACACAGAGAAAAGACCAGGCGAGGACATAGAATGTGGTCACCTGCTCACCAGAAAGAGACATCTCACCAGATACCCAATTTGCCAGCATCCTGGTCTTGGATAGTACTAGCCTCCAGAACTGGAGAAAGTAAATTTGTATGACTCAAGCCATCTAGCCTATGGTGCTTTGTTATGGCAGCCCAAGCAGACAGCCAAGGAGGAGAGATCTCACATGCATGAAGTGTGCTTTGTGGAAATCAAGGCATAGGCCTGAGTGGGCTACATGGGCCCAGTAATTTGACCAGCTTGGGTCAAAGTGGGGATGGGACTCTTAAGAAGACCTGGAGGATTGGTATAGTTAGTTACAAGAAGTGCAAGCCAGGCTAGATGAGTTTTTTTTAGGGTCAGTTTGGGGAAGGCATCGATTTTAAGGCTCTTTGTGGATGGGGTTAGTGTCAGAGCTGAGGATCAGCAAATTCTCTGAGCAGCACCACAGGGAGCTGTGGGATGGGAACCTGGCTGAGGAGTGCTGTCTTGGCTTCTTTCTTCTCGGAACTGCCTCTTCCTCCCTCTTTCCAGCAGGGGCCTCTCCCTCTCTGAGCAAGTCTCCTTTCTTTCCTATGATATAAATTAAATGACTTGCCTCTCTCCCATCACTTGCACTCTTACTAACTCCCTCAAAACTCAAACACATGCAAATGCAAGCATATTTCTATGTAATTCTTACTGAATGATTCTTGGTCTTCAGTTTTATTTTGTAGAGTAGTGCCAACTTCCAAAGCTCTGTTGAAAACTTATAACATCAAGAAAGATCTATGTATCTATCTATATGTATGTATGTATATATGTATGTATGTTTCTATCTACAGATATATATGTCCCCTTGTCTTAAAGGGTTGTGGTGGATAGACTCTAAGGTAGCCCATGATCTGGTGGGCTTTGTGTAAGCCCTTCTCCTTGAGTGTTGGCGAGACCTGTAACTTATTTCTAACCAATGGAATGTGGCAAAGGTGATGGATATACATGATTATGTGCAGGTATTACATGAGTGTAGTGCCTATCTCGATTGAGTCTCTCTCTCTCTCTCTCTCTCTCTCTCTCTCCACTCTGCACCCTTGGTTGAAGAGGGAAGCTGCCATGAAATCTACATATTCAAGGAAGTATATTCTGCCAACAACCTGAGCACTTGGCGGGGAGGTCCCTCAGCCCAGCCTGAGCCCTCTCAGCGGCCTTAGCATATCATTAGCATATGGTCTGTTGGAGGACATAGACAATAAGTTAAAATTACTAAAATTATTGTATAATCACACTTATGATAAGAGGTGTAAAAGAAAAGTACAAGGTTATCTGAGAGCATTTAGTGGGGGAGCTATCCTAATGAGAGGGGTCAGGGAAGGTTTCCTGGAGGAAGTAACACATAAACTCGGTCTTGACACATAAGTAGAAGTTTGACACTAGCAGCTGGTGGGAGGGTGGGTTGTGGGGTGAGATTCTGTCAGAGGAAATGGCATGTTTAAGGCAAGAAAGAACTTGGTGTTCTCTAAAGAGCTGAGCAGAGACAGTGGGGCAGGAGCATGGTGAGAACAGTAGGGTAAGTGGGTGGAGAGGTTGGCAGTGGCTGGCTTATGCAAGGCCTGGTGAAATCATCTGTGACCTTGTTTTTATTTTGAAAACTTTTAAGTGTGTTGATAAAGGCTGATCTTTTGTATAAGGGTCTCAGCTTTCTGGCAGGGTGTGAGGGAGAGCACGGCGAAGGGTAAACTGAGTTCATAGCTGTGGGAATTAGGACAGAAGACAGGCTTCTTAGGTAGATGGCAAATAAGTTCAGTGCCAATGAAGAGAAGTGGGAAATTATAGGACCCAGTTTCCTGGGACAGCTTGAGAGGAAGGGAGAAGAGTTATCATTCAGCAGAGGAGAGATATTATTGACTTCACAGATATCCAACATGGAGGACTGCAGGGAACCTTTAACCAAGGAATTATGGTAGGTTTTGTGTCTTGTGAGGAAGAGAGTGACATTTATAACCATTTCATGTGCCTGGAGCTATATACCAAAGAATGGTCTGGCTGACGGACTGTCCAAATATGAAGGCTAGAGACCTTGGTGTCCTGGCTCCCCCACACAACCAGTGTGACCTTAGGCCAGTCATTCAACCAGTCTGGCCTCAGTTGCCTCAGTGGGCATGGGAGTAGATGAGCTCAAAGGTTCCAATAGGAAGGATTGTTCACATCTTCATGGGCCATCATGCCAGTGGCAGTCAATCTCATGAGCACTGGCCTGAGAGAATAAAAGGTGGGGAGAATGACACCTCAGGAAGGAAGCCCCAAGGCTGTAGTGATGAGAAAGAAAGTCAGCCTGGGCTGGCACAGGGAAGGCAGGGCGCTGGTATCCCACAGGGTCTGGGACTCTGCAAGGTGCTCCTCTGACCACTTAGCTTGCATAAGTAAAGATATTGTCAAGTCAAATGCCCCACAGATTCTTAAGCCACCGTTATCGCTTTTTCTTTAAACTGCCAATCTTCCCAAGGGTTCAGATTGCATTATTATTATTATAATGAATTCTTTCTTCATAGCACAGTTATTTTAATTAGTTTTATTTTCTGTTCTCTTCCCACAGGGATCAGTATATGACATATGATGGCACCTTTATGCCCAGGAAGGCTGGGATAAAGGGACGAACTCTGTGAGCTCATAGCTCTGGGAGAGGGCGGCATAGTCAGGGTGGGGAAGCTATTGGGAGAGGAAGGAAGAGCCCAGCAGACAAAGCCCGCTCTGGCTGCAGCTTCCACGTTGGCACTCAGTGACCCAGCCATGAATAATGCTGTTGGCCTGCAAAGACCACCCCTTAATTGAGTCTGGAATATTTTCCTTGCCTTGCATCAGCCTTGTTACTTATCTCATTCTTTGTTTCCTGGATGGTCTTGGCTGGAAGAACTTTAAGAGTTGATACGTCAATCTAATTATAATTCATAAGGCCAGAGGCTACTCTTGATTTTCCAAACTTGCAGATGGAATCAGGCCTGACAAATAAGGAGCCTGTCTGACCTTGGTGACCTCAATGTCAAACATTTTGGGATGTTCCATGGGAAAGTGGATGGTTGCATTTTTTTTGGATTCAACCTTTTTAAAAAAAATTTCAGACAGAAGTCTTCCAAAGTTCCAGGCCAAAGAACAAGATATAGTGTCCATTGTGCCTCTCAATAGCTGTATGTTCTTGGCCAAATTCTATAATTCATCTAATCTCAGTTTCCTCCCCAGTGAATTGGAGCTAATAATAATACCTACCACATGGGAAGGCAATGGGGAATAGATAAGATAATGCAAGTTATGTGGCCAAATGGCTACATGTCACCAATAGTTTAGACCCAGGAAAGCCAAAATCAGCACTGTGAGGATTGAGTGGCAGGAAGGAAGAGGGAGGGGTAGAGAACATAACTGAACCTCAATTAGAAAAAAAGCATAGCTTTGTGGGCCTAGAACACAAGTTTTATAGTCAGACCTAGGACCAGCTCCCAGTTCCACTATTTACTACACGGGCACTACTTTCTTTTCTGAGCCTCATTCTGCTCACCTGCAAAATTGGAGTGAAAATAGTATTTGTTTTCTTGGGTTATCTTGAGAATTAAATGAGATAATGCATTGTGGCAGAGACTTGCTAGGTACACATCTTATCTCTTCCCTCTTCTTCTGGGGTCATCAATAGACTACATTTCTCAGCCTCCTTGCATCTAGGTGAGGCTGTATAACTAAACTCTTGTCAAAGGAATGTAGGTAGAAGTGATCTCTGATATGTAATCTATGGCCCTCTCCTAAAACCTCTCTGTGATCCTTTATACTCTCTTTTCTCATCTGCTGGGTGGATACAGAGGATTCAGGGCTCATTAAAGGCAGAGCTACTATATGGAAGGAGCCTTGGTCTCTGAATGACTGTGTGGAGCATAGCACTCCTCCTTCTGCCCCTATTGACCTGTGTTGGGTCATGGCTTGAACTACTGAGACTTTTAGAGTTTTTTGTTACAATATTTAATCTGTCCTGATTTATTCATTCTCATAAACCACATAGCAATTCTTCAATAAATGTTAGCTATTATTGTTGTTTGCTCCCTGACTGGAATGGATGAGTGGGCAGTGCCAAGTGCACCATACGCAAATAAGACTTAATACTACATGTGTATTTTTGTTCTCTCCTCTGGCTAGAAGATGGACTCCTAAATCTCTTCAATCTTCCCCAAAACAATTTATATGATTCATTCCTTCATTCACTTCTCTAATCAATAAGCATTCACTGGATGCCTGTTACTTACATAGTTTGATCAGGTGCTAGAAAATGCAGAGATGATGGCACCGTCTTCATGGAATCTTCAATTTTATAAAGAGATGGACCATATTATCATGCAGAATCAAATGTGTGACTTCGCTGTCACCTAATCATCATTAGTTGTGGCTTATGACACTTTACTTCCTAAGAAATGAGTAATATTCCTTCAGAATTCAAGCCAGGGCAGGTCTATGGGAAAGTTTTGCCACTTTGCTATCAACCTTCACCTTGACCTTACATGCTCAGGGAAAGAGCAGGGAGAAAGGTTAAGCAGGAACTGTTGTTTCATTGAAAACCAAATGTGTGCCTGTGTGGTGCTGCTCTGTGGCAACTTACAGCCTTCCCAGCCCTTCCTTCCCTTCCTTCCTCCCTCCCCAAGATTGAGGGCCCCTGGACGCCTGCTCCTTCTGCACTGGGCGCTGTGTCCTGCTTTCAATTGTGACAGCCCAGTCATGCTGGTTCTCCTCAACGTGCCTCGGCCCTTCTTGGAGCTCAGCTGTCCTATGTGTAGAATAGACTGCCAGCCTGGAACTCGGTCACTGGACATGCAGCATTCCCTTCCATCCATTACAAACCACACTGAGGCTTCAAGGCACTCATTTCTGCTGAGCCTGAACTCTGCAAGTCATCGCAAGCTTCCTTCCTCGATACAGATTTCCAGACAGCTGCAGCAGTCAATCACTGTTGGCCCCAACGTGAGGTGATCTCCAGGCATGTTTGGTAACAACAGAAATCATCTCTCACCCCCTTAAACTTATTTTTAAAACACTTTTAGATATATAACCTTATAAGCACCTTGAGGGTAGCATAGGGTCTATTATTTCTGTACCCTTCCCCCACTGTGCTTGGCTCTCATGAAGAGCTCAACAAATATTTGAGGATTGAGGAGGGACACACACACACACACACACACACACACACACACACACACACATTCCTGTTCCCCTCCGCTGATCTTTGCTTCTATTCCCTTACCAATAGATTCTTTCTCAATCACAGGAACCCATCTCATTAGCATTGCCTGCTTGACCTGGAACTATATGACCTCATAGATTTATCTAGTCTATCCCTCTGCCCCCAAATAACCTATTCCCACCGTCATTCCAGGACAGACTAGTGCTGAGTCTGCTGGAGAAGGTCAGCTGTCAAGGCCAAGAGTTCATTCTTGAAATGCCTGCTGGTAAAATCAATGCAAAGTCTTTGGATCTGTGTGCTGAAGACTAGTGGCCCAAAGGATTCCAAATCCTGATCTTGGATTTTTATTTCTGAATATATCATTAGGTCTGATTCTGTGCCAGACAGGCTCAGCGGCAAGACCCCGTAACTGTGCCTTTTCATTCATTATTATTTTCAGGGCAGATCTGTTTCTTATTGACGGGGGCTTATTGGACCCCTCCCTTGCCTTGTCGTGCTCAGGGCAGTCCACTTGGCAACGCTCCAAGGACCATGCTTTCCCGGAGGTGCTGTCGCCTGCCTCTCCGAACTGGCGGGTACAGGCCTGGGCTAAGGCTGCCTTTGTTCTTTCACAGTCCGTTGCTTTTTCTTGAGCTTGGATGGCTCAGCAAAAGTTATTGGATGCTCTGCAGGGTGGGAGCCCTGAGCTGCACCGTTTATGTTGGAAACTGTGTACATTGTTCTGGGTTAATCTTGTGGTGCCTGCATTTTTCCTTTTTTTCTGACAGGGTGAATGGTATGGAATGGGAGTGGGGTGGGGAGGGGTCATGCACAAGTCAATGCAGTCTGCGTTGTATCATGGAGGGCTCGTTCCCAGCACAAGGGGAGAGGGAGCCAGTGAAGGTGTCAGTGAGACAACTGTTTAGACTCAATCAGTAAAACTGTAAAGCTACCCTCCAGCACAGGCAGGGGGAGGGGGAAAAGAGAGACAAGATAAAAGGAAAACAAAAGAAGGCTGTGGATCAGGGAGGTAGGGAAGAAGGTAAAAAATGGGAGAAAATGCTTCTTCCATAAATCTCTTCAAGATTACTTCAGCCATATCATTTGAGGTCCTATAGAATCTCTCATATACACCAAATAATTCACCTCACACTGTACACAGATGTGCGACCTAAATGCCACTCTAGGCCTGCTTTTCCCTCAGAGATTGTGCTACTCTTTGGCCTGAATTCCACTCCACAGCGAGTGACCATCGAGAGCCTTTGGCTGTGCTGTCTGTACCTCCCAACCTACTTCCTCAGGCTTCTCAATGTCCCCACTGCTGAGACTGCAGCCTCCCCAAAGCCTCCTCAAAGCTGCCGATTTCCTTGGGGGAAAATAAAATCCACTCATGCCAAGAATCTCATGAATGCAAAAAGCTCACTGAGAGTTGGAGGGTAAGATGTTATTCTAAGTCCACTTCTGGCAGCCATCTTGCCATTAGTTCACTTTGTGCTTTGGCATCTTTCTCCCGGGTCTTTGCTTCCCTTTCCCACATTTCCCTCAGTATGAAGCTAACTCCCTCTTCCCCCCTCAGACACTATTTGACAGTGGGTATTTCCTCAGTTATTTCTCTGGAAAATAAATGTCCTTAGAGCACTTCACAAGCCCCATTAAAAATAAATCTTCAAAGCAATCCTACGAAATCCAGATATTCGTTTAGTTCCTGGTGGAACTGGGCCTTGAATCTAGGTTGTGCTACCCCATGCCCAGTGTCCATCCACCTCTCAGGAAGAGCCAGGGACTTCTGTAGAGTGAGGAAGGGGAAGTAGGAAGCTGGGTCTCTGAGGTGGCGTAGAGGATGAAAATATATGAGGAGGTAGAGACCAAGGCTGTGCTCCATACAAATCTCACAGGAAACTTCTTGGTTCCTCAGAGACCTTCTTTGCCTATAGCTTTCTTGGTGTCTTTACTTTCATTTTCTCCTTCATTGTAGTTTCTGATCATGGGTACTCTTCACTTATCCATCTGTTTCTTCATTCACTCACTTTGTACCCAATATTTCTTGGTGTCTACAACATTCCAGCAGAAGTATTTCTCTTTCCTTGTCTTTCGGTGGAGGAGCATGGACCCCTGCATAGCCACAGGGCCAATGCTTCTATCCCCAGAGCCAGAGACAACCTCTTGGAGAATTCTAGCAACAGGAGGTAAATGGGGCCCTCCTCTCCAACAGCTCAACCTCCCCATTTTCACTGATACCTTCGGGCAAAGACCAAGGCTACATGTTTTTCTATTAATAAAGACAAGATTAAGGGAAGACATCTTTTCATTCCAGAGAAACACTCCAAGCCTTCCATCGTCCAAGAACTCCTCAGATGGAAGCTGTATGTGGTGGTGATCCAGCTTATTTGCTCAGCCCTCCTTTATGAGCTTTCCACACATGGCTTCCGTTTACATGTCACCTTGTTTTCCCTCCACCTCAGTGGCTGTTCTTTCTCAGGCTTCTGTGAGTTTTTCTTCTCTTCATGTTGGAGGTTCCAGGGCTCAGTCCTTGTCTTCTCTAACTATACTCACTGTCTTGGTGATCTCATCCAATCTTATGCTGTTAAATGCTACCTATGTGCCCCAACCCCCCACATTTATTTCTTTACATCAAAGTCAGGCTGGTGTGTAACTGTGTAGCCAACACTGACACTTTGATGTTTAATAGACACGTCAAGCTTAGTAGTCTAACAGAACTCTGAATTGTTCCTCATAGACCTCCTTTGCCTATAGCTTTCTCCACTTCAGCTGATGGCAACTCCACTTTTCCATATGCTCAGGCGAACAAACTTGAAGTCGTCCTGGATATCTCTCTTCCTCTAATTCACATCTAACCTATTGGCTTGACACTAATTTCATGCAGAATCACCCACTTCTTACAACTCTGCCACTAGTATCATTTCCCAGGTCACCATTAGCTCTTTCCTAGTTTGTTGCAACACTTCCTAACTGGTCTCCCTGCATCTTCCCTTGCCCACCCCCCTCCCCTGACCCCCAACCCTCACTGTCTATTCCCAACACAGGTGCCAGAGAGACTACTTTAAAACATAAGTTGAATCATGTGAGATCCCTCTTGCCCTTAATGGCAAACCTTAATGGAATACCTTGGTAGTCACAAAGACTACAATGGTTTAGTAAACTAATTGCTTAAGTAGCTGCAATTCTTCACCCCTCCCTGTAGCTGCCTCCTTTGCAAAGTAACTCTACAGCTGCTCCCAGAAGAGGTGGAGTCTATTTCCCCACCCCTTGAATATGGGCTGGCCCTGTGATTTGCTTTGGCAGGATGTAGTATAAAAGAAAGTGTGCCACCTCTGAGCCTGGAACCCTGCAGTGCCCATGTCAACAAGCCCAGGCTAGACTATAGGTTTGTAAGAGACATGTGGTCTAGTCCCCTCCTTGCCCCAACTGGCAGCCAGTCAATGGTCAGACATGGGAATGAGGCCATTCTAGAAAAGCAAGCCTTGGTCCAAGCTATCACCTGACCCTCAATGGGCCAGTCTAGCTGAGATAAGCTCAACCTGACCATGACCATCAGAACTCCGCTGAACTATGAACTCATGAACAGTGACTTATTGAACTCATGAGAAGAAGCTTATTGATTTAAACCACTAGGTTTTGTAGTTGGGTTTTTTTTTTTATGCTACATTTTTTTGTGACAATAAAAAACTGATCGCCCTGACTGGTTTTGCTCAGTGGATAGCGCGTTGGCCTGCGGACTCAAGGGTCCCAGGTTTGATTCCGGTCGGGGGCATGTACCTTGGTTGCAGGCACATACCCAGTGGGAGTGTGCGGGAGGCAGCTGATCGATGTTTCTCTCTCATCAATGTTTCTAACTCTCTATCCCTCTCCCTTCCTCTCTGTAAAAAATCAATAAAATATATTTCAAAAAACTGATAAAAATAACCTACAGGGGCCCCCATGATCCACAACTTCCCTTATTTCTCTGACTGCATCTTCTACTCCTTTCTGGAAGTCTTGCTCACCATGCTCCAGCCACAGTGGCCTGCCTTCCTGGACTACACCAAGTATGCCCTAACCCCGGGGCCTTTGCACTGCCATTTCCTCTGTCTGTAACACTTTTCTCTACACATTCCAATGGCTACTCCTATCATTTTTTTCCAAAACATGCTTAAGTAACACTTCAGAAAAGGTGACATTCAAAATATTTTTAAAAGCATTATGGTAAGAGGACAGACCAATCAAAAACAGTGGAGGTCACAGAGCAGGATCAAGGTCCTGGCTGCCTGCCTGCTGAGCTAAGAATTCCTCTTTTCATTGTATTGTGGGGGATGTTTCAATAGAGGGGCCAAGATAGCCACTTTGGTAGAGAGGGTAACAATAGAGGGGTTCAAGACTGTGCCTTTTAGACAACTGGCAAGGAAATATTTTAAGAGAGAGCAGCTCTGATTCCCAGGAAGATATTCCTCCACCATCCCATCTGCCATCTTCCTCACCACAGTGTACTCTCTAGCCACCTTGTTTTACTTTACATTTCTCCAAAGTTTAACACTATCTTGTCTATAATATAGTTGTTTATGTACTTGTTCATTGCATTTCTACTCTTCTCCTCCCTCTAGAGCAGTGCCATCCAATAGAAGGTATGTGATGTTGGACATGTTCTGTTTTGAGCTGTCCAATGCAGTAGCCATGTGACTATCGAGCACACTACTATATCCTCAGTGCTCAGAACAGAATGTGACCCAAAGCCTTGTTGAATGAATGAATACATAGTGAATGAGTGAATTTGGCAGGTCGGGAGGACAGTAGATTACAAGAGGAGATGTCCACACCAAATGTTTTAAGGTCCCTTCGAGACTGTAACCATGATGGAGTATGGTTTGGGGATACAGAATATGGGCTTCTCACCAGCTCTCCACATTAACCTCTCAGTTTTTCAAGATGTACTGAGTAAGGGAAGATTCCTCCCTTGCATTTATTTTTTACTCGGTTGTCTACTCAACCAGCTGACAAATGAGATGGGTAGAATATCAATGGGAGAAAGAGGGACCCCGTGACACTGAAGCTTTATTAGCCCATCTTTAGGCTACAGCTCAGATGCTGCAGGATGACTCCCTTACAACAACTGAGAGAGCCTGTACTTGGGAACTGTGCTTGGAGCTTGGATGGTCAGTGGGGAGATGCATCTCTCCCTGAGCCTCGGGCAGTGTTCTGTGACTCTAGTGGCCCAGGGAGCTAGTTCCAGGCACACCAATGGTCATTGACTTCTAGCCACTAGTGCTTCCATGCCCAACCCCATGATCAATAATACTAGCTAATATGATATCCTTGATACACTATCCATCCCAGTTTGCTTGTGACAGTCATGGTTATACCTGTTGTCCTAATGCCCAGTCTGTGTAGTGCGCCTTTCACTGTCAAAAGTGTCCGGATAAATTAAAGAAGATCATAAATTATATGGTCATCCTACATCTAGTGACATTTTACTTTGCATCAGGCATTGTTCTAAGCCTTTCACACATTCCTTTTTTTGCATTTACACCTTGTAGCCCATGGGGCAAATGTTACCTCCACTATCCTAGCACATGAGAGACTAAAGGATTGGTCTGCTGTCCTGGAACCAACAGGTTTAGACCTTGGTTGTGACCAAGTAAATAAGCACCAGGAGCCTCATTCCTGGGGATTTCAGGAATGGACCAAGCACCTCCTCCCTCCTCCTGAAACATATTTCCATTGGAGAGGAGGCCCTGCCAGGGAAGAGTCTTTCCCATGGCCGATAATTGCTTCTCTCTCAATTGCTTCTCTCTGCAATCAGTACCAGGATAATTCCCAGGGCGAAGGCACGGTGTCTGCTGGTGTGGGATCATTTCCCACATCCAGTAGAACAATGCCCACACTCTGGCCTTATTTCATGAGAGCTGATGTTTTGTCCATGGGAGGATTCAAAACTCTTGGGAGGAGATGGAACCTTCCAGGGTGAGGTCCAAAAAAAGCTAAGGAGAGGCTCCAGTTCATTCCAAACCCGGTGTCTTCCCAACTGACTCTGGGCATGTCAAGTCAAGGTGAAGGAATAGCTGAGCAAACCAGAATGCACCAACCTCAGTGCTGCGATTTAAAAGTGGAATCAAATTCACTCGTGGAGTTGGATGATTGCCAGATTGCTTATAAATGTCACAGAAAGGCAGTAGCAGCACATGGATATATTCCCTCTTTTTTCACTTTGGAATCTTTTAAAAAGAAGCTTTCAGCTCAATGTATCATTGAAAATGCTAACAATGGCTTACCATTGAGTAGCTCTTTATATTACATACTAGAGGCCCAGTGCACGGATTCATGCACTGGTGGGGTCCTTTGGCCCGGTCTGCGGGGATCAGGCTGAAATCAGCTCTCTGATATCCCCTGAGGGGTCCCGGATTGCAAGAGGGCAGTTCTCTGGTGACGCACCCAAGAATTGGGCTCCCTCCTCTCTGGTTCCGGGTATGTCACCCGAGAACTGCAGCTGCCAAGTCACTGCAGCTTGGCAGCTCCTGCGTTGAGCATCTGCCTGGTGGTGGTCAGTGTGCGTCATAGCTACTGGTCAGACGGTTGCTTAGACTTTTATATATAGAGATAATGTCTTTCACATCTATTATCTCAATGAGTCTTTCTTAGACCAACCTTAAAGTAGACAAATCTGCAATAATAACTTTGTTTTGAAAGTGAGCACACTAAGGTTCTGTGAGGTTAAGGGATTTTGCTCAAGTTCACCTGCGTTATGATAATAATAAGTATCATCTACGGAGTGATTAAGTGCTTTACATACATTATCTCATTTAATGCTCAGGGCCCCACTATGAGGTGGAGATGTTATCCTCTCCAGGAACACTGAGGCTCCAGGAGGGATCTGCCCACAGTCAAGTCATCCAGAGAGGAAGAGGTGGAGCTGGAACAGGAACAGAGTCCCCACTCAGAAGCCAATCTGACTTGAAATCCTCTGTCCTTTCCCATATGCAGGGGGTAAGAGCTCTTTCCAAAGCATTATTTTAAATGGGAGGAATTGTCTTACTGAGAAGCCTGAGGTTTTTATTGGGCAAAGCAAGGTGGGTTAGAAGGAATCCCAGAGAGGAGATGGGAAGAGGGAGGTAGGTTCTGAGAGGTGCAGCAAGGAAGCTGATCATGCTGCTGAAAACACATATGCCTGTGTAGCCACCACCACAATTAAGATTTAGAACATTTCTGCCATCCTAAAAAGTTCCTTATACCCAGTCCAGTCTCTTTTTATCTGCCGCCCCCCCGCCCACCCCCAGCCTCTAGTTGCCACTACTGGGACTCTCAATGTCCTATATCTTTTTGTTAACAGCCTTGTGATATTAATAGGCAATATTTTTATTTTCCAGCATATAAAAAATGAGGCTCACATTAAATCACTTTCCCAAGAAAAATTAGGACTAAATTATTAGCCTGGAAAGGAGATTAGAGTAAGAGATTATGATACTATGTAGGAAAGGGTTGGTGATATCAAGTAGTCTGGCCTTCCTATGGCAGAAGCAGGCAGGAGCGCGATTATACAGGTCCTTGTAGGCCATGCTAACCAACAATGACCTCTGTCTAGTAATTACAATTTTGTTTCTCTATGTCAAAATGATGTGTAAGCAGAGAGGAAGCTTCTCTGAGAGAGAGAGAGAGAGAAAGAGAGAGAGAGAGAGAGAGAGATTACATATGAATGGTTTTGCCATAGAACCTCATCCCAAAATATTTTTTATTGGCCTGTTAGCTGCCTAAATTATTATTATTGTCTGTTTTTCTTTGTATATAACTTAATGCAGTTTTTTTTTTTAAAAAAAGAATACAGAATTAGGATTCAGAAAAATTGAATGAAGAGTTGTTCATTGTGTCCACGCTGTTTCTCTTCCCTGTTTCTCATAAGCCTCCTTGGTAAAATGTGTGTAATAATAGTTGTCCTGATGGTGTAAAAATTCTTGAAAAAGTAAGAGCCCTTTTACAGCTGGTTCTTGTGTCCTCCTGAGCAAGGAACTCAATCCTTCCCTTTCCAGTCTGCTTCCTCCAGTTCAGAGAAAGGCCTACTAGTTGCTGCTGATTCATCATTTAAATGGAGAGCAAACATGTCTCAAACGTGGACGTAATATCTAGAATGATCCCAGGCTTTCCCTCAAGGACATTTGTTTTATCCCTTGTCAAAGCAAGGAGGGGGATGAAAAGAAATTTCTAATTACAAAGAGATATGCTGAAAGGAATAGCCTTTTTTTTGTGGTGAAACTATGGCAGGGTCTAGGTCAGTGATGGCGAACCTTTTGAGCTCGGCGTGTCAGCATTTTGAAAAACCCTAACTTACCTCTGGTGCCGTGTCACATATAGAAATTTTTGGATATTTGCAACCATAGTAAAACAAAGACTTATATTTTTTGATATTTAGTTTATATATTTAAATGCCATTTAACAAAGAAAAATCAACCAAAAAATGAGTTCGCGTGTCACCTCTGACACACGTGTCATAGGTTCGCCATCACTGGTCTAGGTGACTTCTCTTGCATCTTTTAGCATTTCATAAGCACAGAAAATCAGAGAATCTTAAAAATACTTAAATATTTACACATACAGAGGAACATTTATAGCTTATGAGCAAAGTATAAAAAAGGACAAAAATGAATATCTGCACACGCACTACTGCAGTGTAAGAAAGGGATTATTACCAGTAGGTCATTTGAAGCCCCATTAAGCCCTCCCTGATGCACTTCCTCTCCCTCCCCAGACTTAACCACTGTGGTGACTATGGTGTTTATCTATCCCAGGGCTTGTTTTAAAACCACAGATGGCAATACCCCTTAAGTTGTTTTACGTGGACTCATGCTGAGTGTACTCTTTTGCAACCTGCTTGTTATGTTCACGTTGACGTTTGTGAAGTTTACCTATACGGATGCATGTGAACCTACTCCAGATATTTTCAAACATATATATGACATTAACATAGTGCTGCATTTAATGAATGTACTGCAAACATATACATGTGATAGTAATATAGTGTTGCAGTCTATGAATATACTGCAATTCGGTTACTGTTTTTCTGTTGATGAAAATGCAATTGATTTCAATTTTTATTATTACAAACAATGCTTTTTTGAGCATTCTTGCCCATGTCTTCTGAGGCAAATAAGTTTTTCTAGATTGTAGTCTCAGTACTGGAACTGCCAGGTCTCAGTATATGACATATTCAACTTTAGTAGGTGATGCCACATGGAGTTCCAGGGAGAATGTACCAATTTGCAGTTCTACTAGCAATGTGCAAGGGTTGCCATTGTTCCTCAGTCTTACCATCTGCATATTCTGAGGCTTCTTAATATTTTCCAAACAGATGGATATAGAATGGTTTCTCACTGTGATTTTTATTAATGAGGCTGAGCATATTTTCATATGTTTACTTGCCACTTGTGTTTTCTCTTCTGTTAATACTTATCCATTCTTTTTTTTAAATTTTGTTTTATTGCTTAAAGGTGTTACAAAGAGTATTACATATGTCTCCTTGTTTTTGCCCCTTGACCTTTCCCTGGCCTCCCCTAACCCCCAGTGTCTTGAGTCCATTGGTTATGCTTATATGCATGCATACAAGTCCTTCGGTTGATCTCTTAACCCCACATCCCCACCCCCACCCCTCCCCGCAGTGGTTTGACAGTCTGTTCGATGCTGCTCTACCTCTGTATCCATTCTTTTCTTTTTTTCACAACAAACAACTTTATGCCTCAGTTGTACAATCTAAAAGTTAAAGGTCACAGGAGTGCCATCCTGAACTTGGAATGTATAACCTTCAGAGGTAGTTTCTGGCACAACATTTTGATCTTCCTCTTCCTCTACAGAAAAATAGTTCTCAATCAAGTTTAGTGACGCTTTGTACACAGACTCATTTTCATGGTATTGTAGAGCTTCAATTTTGTCCAAACCTCCACATTCTTCAATCATTATACTTAGTCTCTCAGTTTCACCTAGTTTCTCAGCAGCCTGAAATATATTTGAAATGGCATCCAGAATAACCAGAATAATTTTGGTATCTTTCGCAGTTAAGAGGTTCATCAGTGGTTCTATTA
>NW_005353510.1:1357959-1359031 GCF_000412655.1 Myotis brandtii | reverse complement strand
TCTGCTAATACTTCTGGATCATCATGATGCAGGAGACGAACTAAAGTAGGAAGAATCTGCTCAACAGCATCTAATGGGGGTACAGGATTCTTGTTGCGACAAAGGTTTGAAAGTGTCCAGGTCAGATTACGTAAGTAACCACATGCTAAAGATGACATATCAGGAACTGCAAGAAGAGCCAACAGTGGGCCAACAGCACCATACTTGATAACCAAGTCTCGGAAAACTGAACCATCACCTGCAATATTTCCTAGAGCCCATACGGCTTGTTCACAGATGTGAGCGTGGGGAGATGCCAACAGAGAAATGAATGCTGGAATAGCGCCTCCATCTACTACAGCCTTGGTCTGTTCCGAAGTGCCGGAAGCAATGTTAGTGAGGGCCCAAGCAGATTCATACTGGATGGTACTACAATCAGTTCTGCCCAAGAAGTGCACAAATTTTGGGATCAAACCGGCCTGGATTATGTTGTCTATGGGAGGCTGTTTTTCCCTAGAAAGCAGTTCCCTTGCAGCCTGAGTAGCTTGGAGCTGGCTTCCCAAATTGTTGCTATTTATGCCTTTGACAATGTCCTCAACAGACCAATTTACAGTGCCCTGGTTATTGCAGTTTTCCTGCAGTGGAGACATAGCATCATCGGGAAAGGAGCTCAGATTTCTTCTTTTCAGCATCTGGTCATCCTTCTTAGCTTTCCTCAGCTCCATATTAACTTCTATTTGGCGCCGCCTCATTTCTGTACTGTCTTTCCCCTTGTTCTTGAATCTGTTAAGGCGGGCAGCTGGCGAATTAGCATTCTCGTTGGTGGACATGGTTATAAGACAAAGGGAGAAGCTCCACACAGGTGCTCAGGCTTTCACAAGAGACCCGTGAGCGGAGGACGGGCTGTGGTTCGGTTGCTCCGAGAACATCTACAGTGGCTCAGCTCTCAGACAGGTGTGTTGGGGTCCAACCCCAGCAGATCCAGGGGTTCCCAAAGGTGTGGATGGAGTCGGCGAAGAATAAAGGACACAGAGACAGCGTTCAGTTGATCAGCAGCCTAGCCAGGATCTCCAGCCAGGTTCTGTGTTTTATT
>NW_005353510.1:1322656-1357662 GCF_000412655.1 Myotis brandtii | reverse complement strand
GGCCACCTCTCGGATTGGGTTGTTTAAGACTCGGAAGAAGACTGACAAGCAATGATAGCGAGCATAGCTATAAACATAGTGGATGGAGTGCACAAGGAGCCTTGTTCCTGTAGAAGGTTGCTGGCCTCTTCAGTCAAAGGATTTCAGCTGTCTTCAAGTCGGTGGTTTGGTTGTCCTTGTTGATCTGGCTAGCGGGCGGCGTCATTGGCGACAGGCTTCCCGAATCTTCAGCGAGTTGAAAGGCTGCATCAAAGGGTCCATCAGGGCCACTCTTGATGATGGTGTCGGTGTCTGGGGAGGAGTCAGCTGTGCCCTCTGGGTCAGCTGATATGGAAGATACCGGGGAGGAGGAGGAGGAGGCGGAGATCTCTGTATCCATTTTTTATTGGGTGATTAGTTTACTCTGATATAAAGAAGTTAAGAGCTCCTTATATCTTTTATAAATAGTAATTTTTTATTGGTTATATGCCACTAATATTTATTCCAGCTTCTGGATTTTCTTTTCATTTCCTTTGTTGCCTTTTCACAAACAGAAAAGACATTTTGTTCATTAAGGAACAAAAATTTTAACTTGGATATAGTTGAATTTATCATTCTTCTTTTATGGCTGGAATGTATTACAGAAAATTCTTTTATAAACTGAAGTCATAAATATATTCTCTTATATGTTACACTAAATTTTACATTTTGCCTTTCACCTTTGTGCCCTAATCCATTCAGAATGAGGATAACATTGTCTCTGCACTATTTATTGACTAGCTGGTTCTTTCCCCACTGATTTGCAATGACCCCTATGTTATATGTAAGGAGAACCTACCTATACATGCAGGTCTGCTTCTGGGCTCTCTCCATTGAACTGTTTGTCTCTCCTTTAGCCAATATCACTCTATTCAATTTTATTATCTTTATGATAACTCTTGATATATGTTAGGGCAATCCCTCCCTGTGCCGTATACTTCTTTTTTAAAGGACATTTGGGAATTTCTTGGCCCTTTGTTTTCAATTTAAATTTTATAATCATCTTATGAAGGTCCATAAAAATCCTATTAGGGTTTTAATTAGAATTGCATTAAAGCTATAGATCCACTAAGGAGAATTGACATCTTTGGGATAGTAAGTCTTCTTTATCCATTTATTTAGGTGTTTTTTTAAATTAATCTTATCATTGTCTCCATAAAGTTTTCACATCATTTATTAGACTTATCTATGGATACTTCATACTTTTGAAAATCTTATGAATAGCATTCTAAGTTATACATTTTTAAAAAAATATATTTTATTGATTTTTTTTACAGAGGGGAAGGGAGAGGGAGAGGGATAGCGAGTTAGAAACATCAATGAAAGAGAAACATCGATTCAACTGCCTCTTGCACGCCCCCTACTGGGGATGTGCCTGCAACCTAGGTACATGCCCTTGACCGGAATCGAACCTGGAACCCTTCAGTCCGCAGGCTGACGCTCTATCCGCTGAGCCAAACCAGCTAGGGCCTAAGTTATACATTTTGATCTGTATAGCTGGTATTTAAAATTCAATTTATTTTTTTCAATTGATTTTTTATTAATCCAGAAAGCCTGATAAATTCTCTTTTTAATTATAATGTTTTTCCCTAGTTTCTCTTAGTTTTTTTTAATGTAGCCAATCATATCATATATGAAAAATGCCAGTTAAGATAAGATTTATTGGAGCCTTGAGACAATGGACACTGTATGTGGCTTTATAAAGTATAGACTTTTGATCTTGTCTCTTTTGTAAGTTACCTTATATAACTCTGACAGTTTTTACATTTACAGAACTCTTCAAAGTTTCCATCTATACTATGAATTTATTGCATATAGAATCTAGCTTAAGGAAAGGAAGTAAAGCTTTGCCTTTGGTACTCTTGGAAGGGCCCAAAGGGTGATCTCATCTCACTTCATCACTTCGTAGTTAAATACACTAACACTCAGAGACACTGAGTGACTTGGGAAAGTTATATTGCTAGCTAGGGGCTGAGCTTGGATGAGAACCACGTCTCTTGATTCTTGAGCAGGATTCTATCTGTTATCCCAGGTAGTTTTCACCTTTCTTCTCCACTTTTAGATCCTATTTGCCCAACAGGACCCTGGAATCCTCATCTTGTTCCATCTCAGGGCCCTACTGCCTCTGCCCTCCATTACCAACCCTTTTTAATTGAGGGGTCACACGCCACTTCCTCCATGTCCCAGCCATAAGAGTACTACCAGAGCTCAGTGTTGAATCTAAAGAGCCATATTAATCTGAGTATCAATGACTGTTTATGGCTCAATGTGTTGCTCCTTGTCTAAAGTAGCTCGAATGCCTCACCTCATGTGAACAACTAATCATGTTTCTAAGAGTTAAATTTATTGACATCTCACTATATGCCAGACAATGTGCTTAAGGATTTATATAAATTGTGTCATGGATATTGCGTGCATGACGTCATTATCTAATTGGAGCAATGAGTTGTAAGGGACAAGTCCAGTGAGTGATATATGTAGGGACAGGTGGGGTTATTCTGCCCCTTTTTAGTGATATCACTCAGGCCCTGATGCCTTGGGCATGGGGCCAACAGATGAGAGAATCCTGCCTCTCTTCCAGCTTCTTCAGCCCTCTGCCTGGTGAGTCCTCTGTGCATGCTGCCGAATGCCCAAGCAGTGAAAATTGCTGCCTGGGTGGGATCACCAGAGCTGCTGTTCTAGACAAGATTCTCAGAGCCTAGATTGCCAACATGCCTGGGGTATTCCCGGGCTCTGAAACTCATTGTTTGCCAATGAAGTGGGGAGCTACAGGACACCATATATGACTTACGTGAAGAAGCGCCCAGAGAAGAAGCCTTTGATGTAGAATTTATCATGATTTTATACCTATCAGGAAATTGCTTTAGTACCCATCCTACTGTTTGTCAGAGCAATAACAAAACAAAAGAAAACAACTATCAAATAATAACTGTAAAAAAATAATCCAAATCTCACAAACTCTCTGTGGTGCCATTATTGTAGCTCTAGTTGAAATAATTATTTTAGGGTTTATTTATATCTATATCTATAGTAAAAGATCCAATATCTGCACAGCGCTTTGTGATTCAAAAAGCAGCACACTATAGCAACTTTGACTTTCAAAGCTGGATGTTTTTGAAGGCTCATTGCTCAGGTGCCAGTTTTGAAAGTTGGGGTGCCAGGTGTGGGGTTCAAACCCCTTGTTTCTCAGGGAGAACCTTGGGTTAGTGAGTTCCCTCCTAATTGTGGGTCACCATACTGGGATGGATTCTTGGCAAGATTGTGTCATAGGCTCTCTTATCTGCTTTGATGTGTGTGTGTGTGTGTGTGTGTGTGTGTGTGTGTGTGTGTGTGTGTGTGTGTTTCAGTCTCCCAATGTGCAAGAGTTGCTCAGCTAGTTTTTGGTGTATTTTCCCCCCAGAAGAAATTGTTCCGTATGTAGCTGTAGATTTGGGTGTCCATGGGACTAGATTAGTTCAGGATCCTCCTACATTGTCATCTTGAACTGGTCCCTTACAGCAAATTTGAGAAGATGGTTATGAGGAAACAGACTCTAAGCAATTAAGTAAATGACTGAAGGTTGATGTTTGGGTCTTATCCAAATACAGTGGTCTCTTCTTACCTACCTAATATTGCCATTACTTTGGGAAAATCAAGCCATGAATATATACATGTTCTTATGACCCACTAGGAGTGGGTGAATTTATATTGAAAGCAACTTATTTAGTGCCTTTTGAGAGTGTGTTCAAAATTCCCAGGATACTTTGCATTGTCTTATTTGAAACAGTTATAACACAGCCTCTTAGACAAACCCAGTCTCCTCCTATATGTGTACTAATTTCTGCTGTCCATATTTTTATTATCTGAATTATCTATCATTATATTATAAAGTATAATATGAAGACTTTTGAAAAACCACTCCCTTTGTATGTGTGTGTGTGTGATTCGGTTGAATGAGACTATAAAGAAGAATTCATTAATTAATGGTTTTCAACAGATAAACTGTATCTGATAATCTACGCCAACAAAGCTTAAATCATCCACTGGGGCTCAAAGGTGTTAATCATCATCTCAGTTTGTGTCAACAATGAGCAGAGCTCAACATTCAGACTAGAAAACAGAACTGGAGTGGGAGGGTCCAAGTGGGTAAGGAATGTTTTAATTGGGGTATTTAACTTTTGGATGTTTTTAGTAAGAGGACAAGATTTTAGCTAGATGAGCTCCCAGATGTGGGCTAGATGACACTGGAAGACATACAAGAAGCTAGAGACGTTCTTAAGTCTCTATGACTCTGAAGTCATTATTCTCCAGGGAATCACTACTAATTGATCAGAGCTGGCGACTAATATGAAATTTCTTTGCCATACATGATCTAGTTTAACCACATGATTTTTCATGAAAGGCAAAAAGAGTCTAGGCAGTGGTTCTCAACCTTCCTAATGCCGCAACACTTTAATACAGTTCCTCATCTTGTGGTGACCCCCAACCATAAAATTATTTTCGTTGCTACTTCATAACTGTAATTTTGCTAATGTTATGAATTGTAATGTAAATATCTGATATGCTATATGTGTTTTCCGATGGCCGCGACCCACAGGTTGAGAACCGCTGGCTCTAGAGAGTTTGAGTAATGTAGGCCTTGCAAATTTGTAAGGAGTGCTAAAGATGTTCATTGTTTTTATCAAGGACAAAAGCCAAGTTAGTTTATAGCAATTCTCAAACTTCAGTGTGCATCAGAATCATCTGGAGGGTTTATCAACTCTGGACTCACCTCAGAGTTTCTGATTCAGTGGGTTTAAGGGCTGGCCCCCAAATGTGCATTTCTCACAAATTGTCACTTAATGTTGCTGCTGCTGGTCCACAGACCACACTGGTTTGTAGGATACCTGAACTCAAATGTGATTACCATGAAAGTTCTCTTTTGCATTGTTTCTAAGGCTCAAAAATATTTTGTAAAATACCGCACTTCTCTATTATTTCTAGTGAATAAACTTTAAGACAGGAGAAGAGAATAAAACCGGTTTTTGTGATGTTTTTCTGCTGCTCTTAAGGCTCTGCTTTTGTGTCTTCAATAAAACATTCATGTTGATTAATGTAAATGTTTAATCATTGGACAAGAGCCAGCATGGAGTTTAACACTAATTGGAAGAAAAATCAAACTGAGGTATATGAGAAAAGAATTAGTCAGAGGCCAAGGTAAGAATGGAGTAGGACATAGGAAACTAGAAAATAGGAACCATTTGAAAAAATATATATTAGACAAAGCTTGGCATTTGGGAAGAAAGTGGAAAGATCTGGGCACCAAAAAATAAGATAATAACTCAAGTGTTATCAGATGACTTATCTTCAGTGGACACATTCATTGCTCACAGCAAACAATTGAATGAATTACAGCTTGAATGTTTATATGGCCACCCCATGATATAGGGATGAAGCTTTTTTAAAAAAAATTAGTATTGATTTCAGAGAGGAAGGAGGGGGAGAGAGAGATAGAAACATCAATGATGAGAGAGAACCATGGATCGGCTGCCTCCTGCATGTCCCACACCAGGGACTGAGCCCAGAACCTGGGCATGTGCCCTCACCCAGAATTGAACCATGACCTCTTGGTTCATAGGTCGACACTCAACCACTGAGCCACACCAGCTAGGCTGGGGTGAGACTTTTAAAGGAGGCTTCAGAGAGCAGAACCAGCACCAGTGACCGAGTTTCAGGGAGGCAAATTCTGAAAGAGCTTTCTAACTACCATTGCATCTGAAAATGGGCTGGGCCGCCTCCAGAGCAGAGACTTTCCGAAGGTTGATATTGTCTGAGCAGAGTCAGGTGATCCCTGGAGAAGGAATTTAAGCAACAAATGTGGAGGCTAGCCTTGGAGGATTGGAAATTATATTAGTCTGCATTTTCCTGGGACCAGGGGAACTCAAGAACACTCTAATTTAAAATAAGAATAAAAAGGAGGTGGCAGACAAGGTGAGAATGACTTCATTGAGGTCTGGAAGGAGGTTGGACGTGGGACTCCTACAGGACCCAGTTCAACTTGCAGTCCCTCTACCCTCTGAGACACAGTCTGTCATCTGTAGAGCAAGTGCAGAAACAGCTGCTTCGGAGTGTCCTAGTCAGCGTTAAATGGTGTGTCATGAGAAAATTGTCCCTGGCACACAGGAGGAATTTAATAAATATTCCGTATTCCCCTACTTCTCCTTTAGTAGGATAGAGAAAACCAGACCCAGGGAAAAGCTGAATTTAGAAAATCCAAAGCTATGAGGTCCCTAAGATCTGTCTCTGAGGTGTACTTTCCTAAAGCTATGATGTTGAACTTTGTATTTTCATCTATGCTTGTCTATATTTCCTTCCCTAGACCTGAGATCCTTGAGATCCCCCATTCACTTGAATAGCAGTTTCCTGAACTATCTCAATGGCCTGAATTTACATTGGTGGAGATCATTGAATACTGACAGTCATACAGAAAAGCTGAGAAGATTCGAGGTTCAAGATCCTTTTTCCTAACGGATATCCCCTCCCCTAAGTCTCAGCAGCAACAGTGAACATTTATGGCAACACAGAATCTTCCAACACCAGTCAAAGTAGACAGAAATCAAAGCAAAAGCTGAGACAAATAGTTAGGATATTCAGGTCCCAAGCTTATAGATCCTGGATGGAGCTGGTTTGAGAAGGATCTTAACTGAACTTATCTTAGAAACTTTGTTAATGTAAGTACTCTCTGAAATTGTGCATGTAGATGGGTTATGATGGTCATCACATGCTATCAAAGTTAAGAAAGAAAGGGTTTATAAAGAATTTGTTTTCAAAGAATACATTGGATCTGATAAGGTAGAGATTATTGATCTGGACACACAGTGCCTGAAGTCACTGGCCACTTTTAGTCGTGGTGGGGAGGAGGCACTTGATCAAACTGAAGAGAACGGCATCTGTTCCTTAATTGGGGAGACAATTTTTCATCACTGTCCTCGACAGGTGGATTTGGCAGCCATCCCGTGACTATGAGGGGACATAGCTACACACACGGTGGGTTCCTGAGCTGGGAGGGTTCCTGAGCTGGTCCCCAATTCTGAGACACACATCTAGAGTCACCCTGTATATGGGCTTCAGTATGTGAGATAATACATTTCTTAATTGGTTAAGCCAGTGTTAATTCAGTGATATGGGTTCTCATTATAATCTTTTCTAACCCATTTGATTTTAAAAAAAATTCCATGCACTTGTATTATTTTGATTTTTTAAATTAAATTTTAAGGGGTCCTTTTTTTCATAGGAATTGAGGATGACTGATAGAGATATTAAACTTTTTTAATGCTTTTTAAGAATTGAGAAGAGCTTGGATTCTTGAAATTTCAAAGGCTAAATCAACCAATTGATGTAATCTATTTAGTTAAAAATAACCCCACAAGTAATTCCTTAAAAATTTAGACATGTTAAATCCTTTCACTGCCACATGGGTAAACAATAGTTTAAATGGCTTCATTATTTCACTTTCCTACTAGTTGAGTGTCATTATGCAGATAGGGTATTATAACATTAGAATTTAGTAACTGGTGATATTGTACCGAACTGTGATTAATACATTGTGCAGCCAGAATTCAATGAAGCAATTTTTAATGCTCTATAAATAGCAAGACTCTTTGCAAAAAAGAGGGTCATATTCCTGGCAAACATGTCACAGCTAATATCCATCAACTGACTAATGTTCATTAGCATCCAACACATTAATAGATTGTCTTTATGTGGGCACTTCTGTTCTTAATTTATAGTTCTTTGTGGTGTAGTGGAAATACCATGGTTTTCTGAGGCCAAACTCAGGCTGAAATTCCAACTTGGAAACTTATTAACTTGGTCAAGTTACTTGATATTTGTAAGCTTCCATTTCTTCATCTATTAAGTAGGGATAGAACACTAAACTCATTAAATTGCCGTATAGCTAGAATTTATATGTAAAAGAAACAACCATGTTCCTTCACATATTAAGTAATCAATACATGTTATTTTCCTTTCTTTTATTTCCTCTAATTTTTTCTCATTAGAAGTTCTTAGAGCCTCGATATTCAGAATAGAAGAGAGAATCTATGTGGAAGAATATCCAGAAAAGTCTGCAACTGCATGGGCAGCTGGTGAGCCCACCAGTCAGAGACCTATTTACATGGCTGTGTGGAGGCTCCTGGGAGAGAAGGCAAGCTTTGTGCCATTGGGATCAGCCACAAGAAAGCATGTCTGGGGTACTTATGGGACTGGACAGCAGCAGTCAGGAACTGGGTGGAGGTATGGGGGCTAAGGGGCCCTCTAACCTCAGACAGAGCTCATCATCAGAGGGGAAAGGTGATCACCGTTGTGTTCTATTTTCCCAGTGATTGTATGAATCCTAGAACAAGGAGCCTGTACAAAAGCAAAAACAGGCCTGGCTGGTTTGGCTCAATAGATAGAGCATAAACCTGCAGACTGAAGGGTCCCAGGTTTGATTCCAGTCAAGGGCACATGCCTGAGCTGCAGGCTCGATCCCCGGTGGGGGGTGTACAGGAGGCTGCCGATCAATGATTCTCATCATTGATGTTTCTATCTCTCTCTCCCTCTCCCTTCCTCTCTGAAATCAATAAAAATATATTTTTTAAAAAGAGCAAAAGCAGTGTTCACTAAATTATATAACTCATTTGGAAATGGGCAGGCTGCAAGGGGTCACCTTAAACAAAACGCAGCACAAGGAGATTGAGGAATTCTCTGTCCTCCAAGTCTCTCCTCCTACTGCCCCCGCAGGAGACCTCTGGCTCTTTAATGGCACAGAGAGCTGGTATTGGGGCCTGTGAGCTATGGGGCCCAACAGAAGGAGGACCAGCTGACCTGCTGTGGTGCTGCTAACCTGGCACAGCAGCAGAAGTGACCACAGTGCACAGAGTAGAGGGAGCAGCCATTTCCGGGAGCAGGAATGAGGGCCCATGTGTTCAGCTACCTATGTGAGACACAGACTCCCCAAACTAGAGCTGGGTGAGGCTTGACATTATTTATCACTTTTTGGGGCGCATGAAGATATCCACAAAACAATATTTATAAATCATTGCAACTTATAATAAAAAAGAATCACTTATGGGAGCATACATATTATAAATCAATATAATATATCCCCGAAGCTCATTTGTTTTATGGTTGCATGTGCTTTTTACCATCTGGGAATTCTTAAATGCAAAGTGTTGAAAATTCATATCCCCTAACTTAAGGAAAAAATGAACAACTGTTCGTTTGGAGCCGAGGTGTCAGCTGTAGACAGTGTAGACAAGGATCCGAGTCACATCTTGGCCATATAACCATGCTTAGCCACAGGGTAATCATCTGAAGTCACTTACTGAGCACTTCCTCGATGTCAAGCTCTGAGCTATGCGCTTGGACTATAAAGTGTCCTTTACACATTTCTGTGGACAGCAGCAGCCCTCTGGGTGGATATGACTGTCCTCACACTACAGAGTTTCAGTGCCTTCAATCGCTTGGTTGTGGAGTAGATGAATTGAGACTTAACCCAGGTCTGCCCAGCTGTAAACCGTGCTCCCAACCACTATCTAGTATTTCGCATCTGTTTCATGATCAGGTTTGATTTTAGTTAAACTGTTGGTAACTGGGCCTATGTCTAGGCCTTTAGACCGTCACACTGGCACCACCTGGGAATTGTTGGAAATAAAACAGTCCAGGTCCACCCCCGAACCCGCTGAGTCAGAATCTGCATTTTAACAGGATTCCCAAGGAATCTGTATACATATTAAGGTCTGGGATGTACCGCCCTGCACTACACTCACCTTCTCTGCCCAGGTACCTTTCAAATCTATCCATTTAGTATCAAATCAATATTAGTCCATTGTCTAAGATCATCACACAGCTCTGAGGAAGGACTAGCTAATGCAAAGTTTATCCATTTATCTTTCTGGCTGGATTTATATGATTTCAAAATAATTGGCTGAAAAGTGCAAAGTTCAGGCAGGCTGATTATCTGATACCATGGTTGCCCCAAACATACTTTTAAACATATTTTTATTGATTTTTTTTTTTAGAGAGAGAAAGGAAGGGAAAAGGAGAGAGAGATAGAAATATCGATGAGGGAACATAGATTAGCTGCCTCCTGCACGTCCCTCACCAGGGATCAAGCCCACAACCCAGATATGTGCCCTGACCAGGAATCGAACCAGTGACCTCTCAGTGCATGAATTGACCCTCAATCACCGAGCCACACCGGCTGGGCCAAACATACTTTTAAGAAGTCTACATTTCAACAGGAACGACATCAATCACAGTTGTTATGTAAATAACTACAACCAGCATCCATTTTTAAGACAAGCCAGAAGGACTACTCCATGCCTATCTTGCCCTCTTCCACCATAAAATTAACCCAGTATGAAGTCAGGCTTGAATCAGTTGGCTGCTGCCTATTTGTCTAAGGAAAGAATTGCGGGACAAATCATATTCATTAGAGACTGTGTTTCCAAGGGCTCCAGAAGGGTAAGCTTTAATTACTTCTTTAAAAAGTCCGGAACAAAAAGCTGTCCATTACTGTGCATCCAAAGAGTCTGTGGTAATTGTGGAAGAAGTTTTTGTTTTGTTTTTTCATTGTTGTTCCTGGCACCTGGGACTCTTATTCACTAAGAACACTGGGAGGGAAAACTTGAGAGCCTTTGCTCATAAGATGACAACCCATGTGATAAATAGAGTATGTGCTTTGCAAAGGGATTCAAAGGTTTGTCCTGGATGAGAGAGAAGGAAACCAATTACCAGAGGATGGTAGTGATAATTAAGACAATGTTATGATTCACTAAGAAAAGCCTGGGCTATGAACAATGAACACTGTGGCATGAAAATTACCTGAGAGCAGAGTTTAATGATGTGTTCTTTCTTATTAATTGCTCATTTGGTGACATGGTCTGTAAAAGTTATTTTCTAAAAGAAACAAAAGAAGTCTCATCGTAGCCTTGGCAAATGTTACACATTGCGAAATTTTATGACCTTGGAGTGTCTTTACCTAACCCAGCATGCATCAGCACAAGCTATAATTTGGTTTTATATTTTTGTATGATAATCAGGAGATGTGATTCCATATGGAATTTCCATAACTCTAAACAGTCGTCTATTAAATAGCATAAGTTGAACTTTATAATTTAGCACACTGATTATGTTCACTCATTCATGCAAAATGTTCCCATCTTTGATCGTATCTCTTCTAAATCAAACCCAAAATAACATTTATTTGGTCTGGATTAATACATTTTGGTCCGTGGACTGGGCGTACGCGCAGCTGCTGAAGCAGACTGCCGCGAGCTAGCTATCACTTTGGCCATCTTCCCAAACAATCCCAATCACAGAGCCTAAATGCCAGATGGAATGATACCGCGGCCATGACGATGGGATCACGGCTCAATCAATCAGGGAGTGTAACTGACATCTCTCCAGCCTCACCAGCTGGTGGGTGAGAAAAAGTATTAACATTTGCAAATGACGTTTCCTAAATTTCAGTTCACAGAGGTAGTCCGGTTCTTCTGAGAGATGCGCATCCTTAAATATTTCTGGGTCTTTTTAAAGGGGACTTACAAGTGTGGCCTGAAAGCTCCCCGGTCCCCATCAGTTTTCAGGTCTGGGAGAGTCCACTCTTTCTCCAAGAGACTTTTGGGGCAAGTTCAAGGGTTTTGTTCCATAGAGGAGTTAGGGGAGAAAAGTCTGAGCGTGGTGGCTGTGTGCTTTCATTGCAACCCCTACCACAAGGGAGGTTTTCTCTAGTCTCTTGCCTGGACCCCATCCCTCATATGAACACTCAGTGAGGTCAAGGGGGGAAAAACCTTCAGCTAGTAGGAGTTCTATAATTTAACGCTAGCTCTTACTTGGCCTATCACAGTTTGCTAAAAATAAAACTTACTGCATTTTCTTACTAGTTTATATGGTATTCTGCATCGGCTTACATCCCATCTCTCCTTGGAGACAGTGTCTTGTCTTAGATTTCAGGGTAGTTGGGTGCCTTGGCACTTTGGCAGTTTGATGGGTTCGAGAGGAGTTATAGTTCTGTAGGTTATCCAGTTTTTTCTTGGAAGTGCAGGAGTGACTCTCCAGTTTTCTACATCCTAAATAAAAAGTTTACATATTATCCCAAATGCAGTAGGAATACATATGAAGGGCTTAAGCAGAGAATCAGTTAAACTGGATTTATATATTTTTAAAAATCACATGTTTAATATTTATTGGGCCCCAGCGATATGCCAAGAAAGGGAGTTTCCAAGATAAATTTAAAAATAGCAAGAACAGTGTCCTCAAATAGTTCATAATCAAGCAGACAAGTCTTAATGATTTTAACAAGTAGCTAACAAATTTTTCACTGCAAGTATTCTTAAGTGAATCTCCAAGCAGAAAGTTTGGGGAAAATTAAGAGAGGGGGATCTAATTTTGGCACATAGGGATAGTCATGGAGAAGATGACATTTAATTCATATCTTGAAATTTAAGTAGGAAATGGTTTCAGAGGAAACTTGAGTAAGATGAATGTGCAAGGTTTTCTTGTAACTTGCTTTCTAAATAACATCATTTTAAATTTCTCATAATTTATTTCTAGGCAAAAATGAGTTACCAAGAAAGGAAGTAAAACATTCAGCTTTATCAACCAACTATTGTCACCACCTCCACCACCAACTAACACCTTTCTTTCTATCAAAAAAGAGTTTCTAGTTCTTGCTATCTATACATGATAGCTTGTTTGCTGAGATAGAACAGTAGAAGTAATAACAAAACAACTTTGGAAGTTTGGATTGTGTGCTGCTATACTTCCTAAGCTGACTGACTAACCCCTTGAATGCTTTTACAATGGAGATCTCTGCTCTTAGTATCCAAGGGCTCAGATTCATGCTGTGGAGGTCAGGATTGTATACTTTGTAAAGCTCTTAAGATGAATCTGGAACCAATGAGCATATGAAAAGCAGGTTGTGTTCCATATTTGCAATTTTTAAAATCGCAGTTTGGGTTCTTCCAAAAGCAGATTCTGAGACAAAGACTTGATTGCAGAGTGTTTATTTGAGAGGTCATCCAGGAGGCACAAGAGAGGAAGTGAGGATAATAAAAGGAGAGGAAAGAAACCAGTAAAGCTTATTCAATGAGCTCCTTACCCCTTTGGGCATGTGGGTCTCAATCCCACTGGGCACTTTCTGAAGAGCCTACACATAGTCCTCCTGAAAAGGCAGCCTTTGACCATGTAACTCAGTTTGCTTGCCTTATTTTGACCACTATATCCCTGTTTTCAGAAACAAGCACCTGACCAAAGGCTACCATCTATTGTCTTATGGTATAAAAGATAAGCCCAGCTGATCAAATTCTCTCACAATAACAAGGTGCTTGGTAGGGCTGTTTGAAACTGCTGAGAAGCCATGAATTATAGATGATCCGCACATTGAAGCATGAGAGAATACAAATACCATTGGAGAGACATGAAACAAGTAGTCTCTGAAGCTTTCCAGGGCTGTGATGTTTCTTGTTTCCACAATGCCCACGTGAGTAACTGTACCTATCTGTCTGGAGATAAAGTTGTCACCAGTTCTTGGGGGCCCATGTAGATGTATCCTTATAAAAAACACCGTCCCATTACTCATAATAACTTGAGTGGGTTGAAAAAGCCTTGATTTAATGAAAGGTAGCCACAAGCCACAGATGGAAAAGAGGACACAAAACAATCTCATCAGCCACAGTTTTAAAAACCTGGGAGCAGATAATCAGAACTCGATTGTAGTATAATTATAATGATTAGTGCTAAGTAACAGCACTTTTTCTTTCATAGAACTGTCAACACTCTGGTCAAAATAAACTGATTGTAAAGATTTTTACTCTCAAGTGCAGACTGGAGAGAGAGCACAGCTTATTTTTGTGGAATTCCTCTAATGTATTTCCAGAGATCTGAGCCAGTCATATGGATTGTGCTTTATATACGTATATTTTCTGAATCTTCATATAACCAATTTAAGGGGGAAATATTATATTCAGATGGTGTTCTTTTCAGGATATAAAGTGAGGAGTGCAGTATATTTATTGGACTGGGTCTGGGAGTCAGCTTCTCACAGCCAATCATTAACACCCAGGTAATCCTCTGATCTGATCACAGCTGATCTTTGGAGGAGAGAACTTGTCCTCTGATAACTGTCCTGGGGAAAATTCTGTCTTTGGGTGAATTCGCTGCTCTTTCTGAAGCCAGTGGGAAAGGCACCCATCCATGCATTTGGAAAACTAGAGTTTCCAGGCAATTACTATTATTATTACTAGAGGTCCGGTGCATGAAATTCATGCACTGGGTGGGAGGAGGGGTGTCCCTCAGCTCAGCCTGCACCCTCTCCAATCTGGGACATCCCTCTTACAATCCAGGACTACTGGCTCCCAACCACTTGCCTGCCTGCCTGATTGCCCCTAACTGCTTCTGCCTGCCAGCCTGATCACCCCCTAACCACTCCCCTGCCAGCCTGATTGGTGCCTAACTGCTTCCCTGCCGGCCCAGTCGCCCCCAACGGCCCTCCCCTGCAGGCCTGGTCACCCCTAACTGCCCTCCCCTGCTGGCCTGATCGCCCACAACTGCCCTCCCCTGCAGGCCATCTTGTGGTGGCCATCTTGTGGCCACATGGGGGCGGCCATTTTGTGTGTTGGAGTGATGGTCAATTTGCATACCGATCATGACAAATTAGCATATCAGGGCTAATTAGCATATCCCTCTCTTATTGTGTTGGAGTGGTGGTCAATTTGCTTACTGGTTATGACTAATTAGCATATCTTGGCTAATTAGCATATCCCTCTCTTATATAGGATTATTTATTATTATTATAATTATTATTATTATTTTGCAAAGAGTAGCTCTTTGCAAGAGGCAAGAGCTCTGCAAAATGGGATTGACAGAAAGAAGGGGATTTTAAATTATTTGATAGCCTGGACTTTGATTATATTTATTTTAACAAATACTTATCACTTTGTGTTTAGCAATGTTCTCAGCATTGTTCAATGATAAAGGGAAATGGAAGACCATAATTTTCCTCAGAAAGTCTACACTATATATGAATGATTAATTGTGAAATAAATTAAGTTTCTATAATATTGCATAATTTACAAATTGCTTAGATATGTATTATATATGAATATATATTATAGATAATACACACATATATATCTACATATACACATATTTTTGCATGCATCTCTTATTTAATTCTTACAACAACCCTCTAGGGTAAATGGTATTATCATGATTCCATTTTACAGGCATAAAAATGAGTTGAGCGAATTGTGTACTACTCCATCTCCACGCTTACCACACTGTGTGATCAAATCTGCATACGTGTTCATCCCTTCCAGTGGGCCAGGAGCTGGGGAACCTGGACAGCGTCCTCTTCGCCTTCATAGCGCCAGCACCTAGCAGTTGTTGATAGTTATTGCATCTCAGCCCAGGTCTCCAGGTTACCCACGTTGTCACAGAACAAATGTTCTCCGGGCCTCCTGAGGCTGCTTGTCAGTCTTCCCTTGCATCAGTGCCCCCAGCTGTGCTTCACTCTTCAGATCCCAGGTCAGCCTGCACTGCCCAAGTCTCCTCACCAACCCCCACCATTGTTCCCTTCACCCCCTGCCTGCCTGCAAACTACCTGCCAGATGCAGATGGGTCAGCTCTTTCAGAGGCTATGAGCAGGGAACACTGCAGTAACTTGCAATCCTGAGATCCTTCTGTAGATCAGTTCCTATGTATACTCATTTCTTCATATACATTCTTTCATTTGCACATCACGGGAACCTACATATTATTACAGATGAGAAAATAGGTTGCAAAAAGTGGTAATTTGCCCAAGATCACACAGCCAGCGAGTGGCAGATTTAAAGCCACGCCTGTGTTCTTAACCATGAAGAATAAATATCTGGACTGCTTACCTTCCTGAATGCCCTTGTAAAAGCACTTGCCTTGCTTTGGAATGTTAAATACAATGTTTAGAGAATGTCAATAAATCTGTCCAAGAGCAAGGTAGTAGGAAGGCCTTTGCAATTATTCATTTCATTCCATGTTTCTTTTTCCCACACCCTCCTCCAGACCCTGAGCTCCTTGAAGCTGGGCCTGGGCTTGATGTGTCTGTGCCTAGTCCAGCACATTGCCAGGAACAGAGCGGGTGCTCTAAAAATGCTTGATGAATGAAGACACGAATAAAGGAATTTCTTTCCCCTATGCCAGTGGTCGGCAAACTGCGGCTCGCAAGCCACATGCGGCTCTTTGGCCCCTTGAGTGTGGCTCTTCCACAAAATACCACGTGCAGGCGCACACGTACAGTGCGATTGAAACTTCGTGGCCCATGCACAGAGGTCGGTATTTTGTGGAAGAGCCACACTCAAGGGGCCAAAGAGCCACATGTGGCTCGAGAGCCGCAGTTTGCCGACCACTGCCCTATGCAGTTTGATCTCAAGCTTATGGCCTTTAAGTGTTGATGCCCCATTCAACCTTGTATGAAATACATTAATTATCATGATACTGTCTCGTTTTCTCAGCCACTGGGTAGAGAGCTTTTCTCCAATGGAAAATCATTTCAAAAATAGCTATTGCACACCCGAGGATGATAAAGGAGGGGCTACACTTTTAAAGGTAGCACATGGAATAATTTTGGTGACATTCATGTAGCCCCTACCACAGTGATGGCGAACCTATGACACGCGTGTCAGAGGTGACACGCGAGCTCATTTTTTTTGGTTAATTTTTCTTTGTTAAATGGCATTTAAATATATAAAATAAATATCAAAAATATAAGTCTTTGTTTTACTATGGTGCAAATATCAAAAATATTTTATATGTGACACGGCACCGGAGTTAAGTTAGGGTTTTTCAAAATGCTGACACGCCGAGCTCAAAAGGTTCGCCATCACTGCCCTACCAGGACTATAACAAAAGAGCGAAGGAGGAAAGGTTGATCTTTGGGCTCCTTCCATCTCTTTCAGGCCCCCTAGCCTGTGTCCTGAGTTATCCTCTCCTTTCTCATCTAAGAAATTGATGCTTTTTATAGTAACTTTCCTCTCTAGTTGATCCATGTTCCAAAGTTTCTCTCCGACTCCACTCCATCAATGTATCTATGTTCCCACTGCCTATATTTTTCTAAGGATCAAATTATTTCATTGTGAATTTTATATTGATCCATGATTGATTGATAAATATTAATCCCTTGGCTTTCTTTCTAATTGAGAAAAACTATTTAATCAAAGTGAATTTTAAATAGTAAAATAAGAGGAGGGGAGATAATGACTAGGGTTAGAGTGGATGAGGGTGGAAAGACTTTGTATCTGAGGCAGATTTGGCCGATTATAGTGGAAAGACAAAATGGCTTAAAGAAAACAGGTATATTTCTGATGTAAAGGAAATGCAAGGCAGCCGTCCAGGGAGAAATGGCAACACCGTAGTCACCCAGGGCCATGCGTCTCCCGTCGTTCTGCCCCACCATCCTCAGTGGGCCTCTTCCCTTTTCAGTTCAACTCCTGTTCCAAGAGGCTATTGAAACTTAAGTCCAAAAGTAGAAGAGAGGGAGGTATAGTAAAGTTCAAGTTCCTACCCACTGCCTGTTCCCTTTTTAAGACACTTTCCAGGAAATCCCACCCTGACATTTTCACTTCCATCGCATTGGCCACCCTTGACTACAAGGAAGGGTAAATATAAGCTTTTGGTTGGGCATATTTTTACCTGGAATAAAATCAGTGTCTTTTTTAAAAGAAAAAAAAGAGAGAGTGGGTAGGCAGGTGAGACTCGGTGCCATCACCAAGCTCTTTGAGTCAGTAGCCAAGCTTAGGAAGTCTCCAGAGCACATGTGAAATCAGGGAATATAGCACAGAGGAAGGTATCATCTCCACTGTAGTTTCCAATTTCTGTTCCTTTTCTGGATCCCTGGATACAACTGTCCTAGAGAGTTAACTCACAAAGCATAATAAGAATCTGTTCCTTTTCTGGATCCCTGGATACAACTGTTCTAGAGAGTTAACTCACAAAGCATAATAAGAATCAGTGAGAACCTAAAAGTCAGCTCCATGAATTTCCGCAGAGGCCATCCTGCCTACACACATAGAAAAGTTTTTTTAACTGAATGGGGAGAAAGTGAGATATCCCTCCCCCTCCCCAAGTCAGAAGTATTTAACTCAACAACCCTTGGTTGAATGTCTGCTATAAGCAATTCCTGCTGTTTCCAATATCAATAGCAGTGCTCACCTCACCGCTCATTACCTTTCCTGGGCAGTTAGTGGTCTCTATCAAAGAGGTCAGACGTGTGCAGGATGAATGCAGCAACAAATATGCAATCCCTGTTTCCCTTTAGGATGAGTCATGTTAAGAGCCCATTTTAAAGAACTATTTGCATTGACCTACAGAGACACTCCATATTTGCTTAGTGCAGCACCAAGTTATAGAAGGCATAAAAGAAAAACAAATCTCATATGGTTTTTTTCTTTTAATCTTACTTGGAAGATAAAGCACATAGAACAGTTAATACTTGAAATAGGTATTAAACAAACAAATCAAATAGGTCAGTGATGGGGTATAGGTGACTACACAAACAGGGGAGGCCCAGAGGTAAGGAGGCTGGTGCACGATGGTGGGTAGTCCAGCATGCAAAGGGAGGGTAAGGAGACCCAACAGCATGGGCAGCCTGACAGCGAAAGCAGGATCCATCATGAGGAATCAAGCCAAAGTGGAGAAGTAGGGAAGACTTGGGAATTGAAGCGGGTGACTGGAGTTGGTGCTTTGATATCCAGCCCAAGCAAGAGGGTATACGTAGGAGTTTGGCTATTAAGTCAAATGTTGGGGTACAAAGCTCAAACCAGGCACGGACAATGGCAGGAGAATATGGTACAGACTAAAATACTTGTTTTAGCACAAACAAGTCTGCTCAATAGGGACAGAGATAAGATTGATGGTCTCAGGACAGGGACCATTACTCCCTCCATTCTGGTTCTCAGCCCCCTGCTTTGGGAACGCAGATTATGTTCTGGAAGTTAATTTGCAGCGGCCAGGGGAGCAAGTGTCTATGAGAGCTTGGGCTGTGATTGCAGCCCAGCAGGAGAACTTGTCAGATGCCTCATATCAGACTATGTAATGCCTGATACCAGGTTAATTGAATTTCCTCTACTGACAATGCCGGTATTTTTGGTTGACTTCAGTAGAAGTCATAGCTTTGACATTATACCCAGAGAGTCTCTGATTTGAGAGGAGAATTTTCGTACGGTTGGAGGAAAGACCTTGTTGAAGGGCAAGACATCAAGCTCCTCACCTCCAGAGAGTAAGCTGTGTGAGCCAGAGAAACTCAAGCCCAGGGTGTACCGTTAGGCAGCATACGCTCTCTGTGGTCTCCACAGACACCAACAATACATCTTATTTTCAGTGACTAGGTCAGAACGATTTGGTGTGTGGAGAGCCAGTGATAAATGTTATGTCTTGAGTATCAAGGTGAGATGAATGGCCTTGCAAAAGATTGAAAGAATTCTTTACTTTTCAGCAACAGCCGGTATGTACAGAGTTTTAACATTTACAGTGTGCTTACTATGTGCCCTGCACAGTGTTAAGTGCTTCCAGCATAAGTTTCTACCATGTTTGGAGCATTTCCTATGTGCCAAGCAGGTGCTAAGTGCTATAGGAAGAGTTCTCCTACCTATCTTCTCCTTAGGAGAGCAAGCTGGAGCCTGCACTTTCCATATCTCATCACAACCCTGCTGGTCACACATGATTGTTTTATGTTTTGTACGTAAAGAAACTAGGGTCCCGAGTGGTTAAATAATATGAAAATCAATGAAGGACAAAGTTAGAATTCCCTCCCTGGACAGTAAGCCTGTGATCATTCCATGATACCCACTATAACTTGATTCAGAGCAGAGGCCACAGCTTTTTTTTCATCTCTACACACAAAGTATTAGAACAATAGCGGCCTGTGCTTCTTCCATAATGAGGATGAGCTTGCTGAACAACTGGGTGTGGAGCTCTTTGCTGACAATGAGACTTCGCTTTCAAGATGGATCCTTCAGTTCCAGCCATCTTTTGATTGGTGCGTTGGATTTCCCGCCAGGTCCAGAGCTTATTGGTTCTATTTGCCTTCCTCTTGCAGTAGCCACCTTCCAGGAATATGATTGGAGTCACACTGAGCCTTCGACAGCTTGTGGTCTTGAGGTTTGAAATTCCCGGAGCAGCCAGTGTGGGGACAGTTCTTCAAGGTAATTAGTTAACCTCTCCCTTCTCTCAAAGTCTCAAGAGCTTGGCAGGAGAAGCTGTGGAAAGTGTGAGGCAAGGAATTGAACTCATCCTGTTCACAGTCATCAGTCAGCAGGCTGAAGTGCTTTCTGACAGAGTGAGCTGGCTGCCCTCTGTGTACAGGACAGCACGATTGCCTAGGGTCATGTCAGGAAGCCCGGGGTGCTGTTCTAGCCATTACCTCATCGCCTCCCGTGAGATTCATGGGCCCTGGAAGGAGCACAGGAGCTGGTGGAAAGGCTTCAGCTCAGCCCCCCTGCCCCAAGGTCAAGGGGCCAGGAGACAATCTTGGGGGCCCTGACAGCAGAGTCACAAATCAGGAGACCTGGCTGCCGTGTGGGGAGACCGAAGCCCCAGCCTGGGGCCTGCGCAGCCACCTTTATGAGCTCACATGGTGGTCAGGCGCTGCTCCCCGGGGGCAGTCACACATATTTATTGATGTGGAAGCACTGATCTCATTGGTTTTTAAATAACACAGTCTTGATAACTCATTAAATCCTAGTCATTTGCAGCTGGCTCCCAGAAATAGGAGAAGGAAGCTACCTTCTCCTTCAGGTCTCTAATAAGAACCCGACATTACAGAACACTTTCCTGAAAGACCCTCAGCGATTTAATAGAATTCATCCTACCCTCGATTTACAGGTGGGAAAATGGAAGCATCAATTAAGCAACTTGAGTGGCACAGAGTAAGTCTGGAGGAAAAAAGGTAGACTTTAGAGATAGAAGGTATATGGAAACTCTCTGCTGTGAACCTAAAACTGTGCTGACAGATGAAAGTTATTATTTTTTATTTTTTTAATTTTCTTTATTGATTAAGTTATTACATATGTGTCCCTATCCCCCTATTTCCCCCTCCACCCCCCCACTCATGCCCTCACCCCCCTGTTGTCTGTGTCCTTTGGTTAGGCTTATATGCATGCATACAAGTCCTTTGGTTGATCTCTCCCCCTTACCCCACCCTCACCCTAGAACCTACCCCTAGCCACTCTGCATTCTCCCTAGGCAGACCCTTCCTTGTTTGAATTATAGAAGGTGCCACGTACTAGAATATTCATAACTTGCCAGCGGTCTCTATTCCCCCAACCCTGCTAACGAACCTAATTGATTTTCATTCATTTTCTAAAGTAATATAGTAGCTTTCTTTTCAGCAACAACTAGAAAGACCCAAGGTAGTTTTCTATACAGACCACCTGTTACTGTGCTGGGTTGCGGGGGTGAGGTGTGGAGAATATATTTTAAAAGTATTTACATAATGTGCTAGGCCAATAGTTTATCCATTGCATCATATTGTTTTCCTCAAAGTAAAGAATGATCTCCAATTTAGTTCCAATTTTTCAATCCAGATTGCTACATAATGTGTTGAATTAAAATGCAGTATATGTACAAACTACATTTTCTTTTTTTTCTCTCTATTTCACTGACTGTTCCTTCTCAGTCTCCTTGTCTAGATCCTTCTCATCTCCTGGTCCTAAGAGCATAGGAGTGCCTGAGGGCTCAGTTCCAGCTCCTCTTTCCCTCTCTAACCAAACTCGCTACCTTGGTGATCCACCCAGTCTGATGTCTTTAAGTGCCATTCCAAATATATGCTTTATTCCAGACCTCTCTCTTGAACCCAGACTTACCCAGTTGACATCTTCAACTCAGTATCTCAGAGACAGAACTCCTGATCCTTTCCTGCTAACTCGTTCCACTTACAGCAATCCCATATCTTGATGGCAACTTTATCTTTCAGTGTTCATACCAAAGAACTTGGAGTTATTCCAGACTCCTGTCTTTCTCTCTCACTCCTCATCCTACCTGTCAGGACTCCTTTTGGCTTTAGAATCAAAGTATATCCACAATCCACCACTTCCTACCACCGCCATTGCTGCCACCGTCTGAGCCAGCATCATCTCCAACCTGGATGTGGGCACTAGCATACTGATCATCTCCCTTGAGTCTGTTCTCAACATGGCAGTCAGAGTTGTTATCTAAAATATTAGATTCTGTTACTCCTCTTCTCAAAATCCTCCAATGTCTTCCCACCTTCCTCAGAGTAAAAGTCAAAGTCCATACAATGGCCACAAGGCTCCACATCACACAACCCTCCTTATACTCCACTGTTCCCTTCCATCTCTGAACTCACCTTCCATTATTTTCTCCCTTTCTGGCTCTGTTACAGCCAAGATCCAGCCATCTTGCATTTTGCCTATTCTTGCCAAGCACATGGCCTTTGCACCTCATGGCCTTTGCACCAATTGTTTCTTCTGTTTGGAATGTTCTTCCTTTAGAAATTTGCATAGTTATCTTCTTGATCCCCTTCCAGTTTCTCTCAATTCTCAAGATGGTAAACTCTCCTTCCTACATGAATTCAGAGAAATTAGAGAAGAGATAGTTTTTAGATTAATAAAACATACACACGCACACACACACACACACACACACACACACACACACATATATATATTATATATACTAGAGGTCCGGTGCACGAATTTGTGCATGGGTGGGGTTCCTCTGGGTGGTCTGCAGGGATCAGGCTAAAACCCTCAGTCCAATGCCACCTGCAGCTCCTACCTGCTGCTCCCGCTCATCCCAGCCCTACTGTGCCAGCACAGGCTCGCGCCCAATCAGTCCTGATCGGCAGAGGTTCGCACTGCCACAGCAGTGCCCTGCATCGGTGCCCTCCCAAGGGGAGTGGCCTGCATGATCGGGCTGAAACCAGCTCTCCAACATCCCCCAAGGTCCTGGATTGCGTAAAGGTGCAGGCCAGGCTGAGGGACCCCACCGGTGCACGATCAGGCCGGGGATGGAACGTGATCAGGCCAGGGAGGGACTGTGGGAGGGCTCCAGGACGTGTTTGGCCCATCTTGCTCAGTCCCGATTGCCAGATCCCAGCAGTGAGCTAGCCTACCACTCAGAGTGTCTATCCCCTGGTGGTCAGTGCACGTCATAGCAAGCGGTTGAGCACCCTTAGCATATCATTAGCATATTACACTTTGATTGGTTATTTGGTTGTTCTGCCATTCAGTATATTTGCATATTAACCTTTTACTATATAGGATATAGTTGTTCTCAATAATAGGAGAACTTCCAGCACAATAGAAAGAGAGCACTTCCTAAAAGATGGAAAGCAACAGGATTGGATTAGTGTAGGAACCTGTAGGTCCAGATGTGAGCAATAGCATTGCCACTGCCATAGAAGAAGGTGAGAAGGATAACTATGCAGAATCTAAATAAAAGGCATTCCAGACAGAGGAAACAAGTGGTGACAAGGGCCGGAGGTGGGAGTGTGCTTGGTGGGAATAGGCAGGGCCTCTACATCCAGAGCCAGTGGAAGCATGGACCGGAAGGATATCCCAAGACACTCAAACCATTACAACTCTGCCTTGGTCTTCCCATGCCCCAGAGAGCACATGGGGCTCATATTTCTGGGGCCCAGACTCCAACATAAAATACGTCAAGGAGAATAAGGAATGGGAAAAGGTAGGTCATAGCGTTTAGTAAGAAGGTCACTGGGAACCTTAAACAGAATGGTGTGGAAGCATGGTTAGAGCAGAAGTTAAATTTGAGGATTCACCAGAAGAAACTGGAAGGTCAGGATCAGGGTCCGTGGGTTTAAAGTTGAGACTCTAAACTACTAGTGTAGGAGGCTTGGAGGTCTAGGAGAAGAGAGCTTGTATCCAGGGGAAATAACGATAGTCCTCGACGTAAAGACTAATGTAAGCTGCCTTCTGATCCATGTCTGTCCTGTTAATAAGAAAAATGTTTGCCAAGCAGGAAGGGGCTTCTTAGGGAGGAGGCATAGGGCGTGTACTTTAGAGAAGGGAGGCTCTGGAACTCTGGAGGGACATTAGGAAGTGGGGAGGTGAGAAGGGAGGAGAGCCCTACGGGGAGATCTCTTCAGAAATGCACTTCACCCGCCACAGTCCTGCTCCCTGGGGTTGGGTAAGGAGAGGCCTCTTTTGTGCACTCATTCCAGTTCTGCGATGCTGGCAAAGGAACCAGATGGGAGAAGGAAACTTTTTTTTTTTAAATAAGTGAACTTGTTTACTTGTATTAGTCATATTTATTTCTATTAGAAAAAAGTGATGTTATTCAGTATTCTACATTAAAATCAGCCCATGAATTATCTGTCCCATCCTGTCTCATGTAATTATTGGGCAGCGAAGCCACTTCATGATATTTTCCAAAAAGATGTCTTAGTTACTTGCATTTTAATGTAATGTTAATATTCCTGGAAAATATGTGACATGACATACTTAAATAATCAAATAACACCATACTTTATAAACAGTTATACATCATAACTTATTACAGGAAGTCTGAGACAGGGCAAAATTAGGTCTCATCAACATCAACTTCTATGCATACAATAGAGAAGTGAAGTGTTTATATAATACTGTGACTATAAAAAAATATCAGATATTGTCATGAAAGTAAAACACGCTTATATCACTGTTTCATAATACTTTCTCACCCCTATTTCTGTTAATCAAGCCTGGCTTCCTGCCCTCAGCTGAATGGTTTCCACAGACACCCTTTTGGGAAACATCATAAAAGACCTTCACTGGCCAATAATTGCGTGGGACAGGATGGACAGAGATTCCTGGGCAGGTTATAATGCACCTAATAACATCACCTCCTTCTCAGATCCTGACCTTGTGGAATCATCCTCTTCTTTTTCTTTTTTAATATGTTTGTATTGATTTCAGAGAGGAAGGGAGAGGGAGAGAGAGAGATAGAAACATCAATGATGAGAGAGAATCATTGATTAGCTGCCTCCTGCATGCTCCCTATTGGGGATCCAGCCTGAAACCCAGGCATGTGCCCTGACTGGGAATTGAACGAGACTTCTTGGTTCATAGGTCCATGCTCAGCCTCTGAGCCACACCAGTCGGGCTCATCATCTTTTTCTTATTTTCAGCTTGAACAGGTCAGGTTCTTGCTTCCTATTGGCCATTCATCCATTCGCTAATCCATAAGCCAGTTACTTAGTGCTGGACAATGAGACAGAATTTGAAGATAAAAGACAATACGTCCCTGCCAATACTTTCAAGAAGCCTGCTGTACAGTGCAGGAGACAGGCAGTTGAGACAATTCCTGGGCAAGGTGTTAAATGGCATGATTGGTGTGCTCATGGGGGCCTGGAGTAGACATCCTAATCACCGTGGAGTCAGTTCAGGCATGTCCACCTGTACATACCCCTAAACTAACTGAATTCAAATGGGGTAAAAGAAGGGCATTTCAAGCAGAGAGAGAGCGAGTTGCACAAGGATCTGGAGGCCGAGACAATACAATCTAGGTGAAGAGTGTCTCTGAGTCTCCTGGGGACAGAGCTTTTCTGGATCTTCCTTGTAGAAGGAAGCAGGGGCCTTCCCTGGTGTGGAGACTTCACTTCATCGTGGGAGTTCAGCAAGCCTGTGTTGGATTCCATGTACTGGCTTCTCTCCCACTCCTACCATAGGAAAACACATTTCTCTACAGCTCAGAAATATATGTAAGAAGGAAAGCTGTATACTGAGAAACTCAGATGTGAGTAATATATTTGTGATGAGCAGAAGACTAGCAATCCTTCCCCCTTACCACATGGGGGAATGTCTGACACCTGCCTGGCAGTTGACAGATGCTGCTGTTATTGCTTCTGGAATAAACATAAGGGTCACATAGCAGAGCCCCCAGCCAACAAGAGGCCCAGTGGGAAGGAAATGAGAGGCAACCTTCTGGAGGAGACAGGGAAGCTGTTTCCCACTGTCCCTGTAGGTTGTAGCTTGTGGGCTCCTGGAAGACTTGCTTGGACAATACATCTGTTCATCCGTTTCTCAAATTTCCCACTGGTTGGAGTTTCGAAGCTATCTGCTGAAAAGCACAAATGTTATCCAGTGAGATGTCTCATTAAGCTGACACCAGATGATTGCCCTTAGTCTGAATTCAATGATACCAAGCAAGGTCTGAGGACTAGGACAAAAGAAATAGGCAAAATTTAACAGAAAGAAGAAAAATTTAAAAGGTATGGAGCATGGGGTAGGGTAGGCGAGGGGTAGTAACTAGAGGCTCTTTGTGCCCTTTGGGGGAAGGGTTCTGCATGAGAGCAGGAGATGATCCAAAGAACAGGGCACCAAACTTCCCCCCTCACAACTTTGCATAGGCCCAGACCTCCTGTAGAGAAAACCTAGAAGCAAAACATTTTGTCATCCTTGGACAGAAAGTACAACACAGAGATGCTATCTCAAGGAAGGAGGGAATGACTCAGAGGTGATAAGAGTCTAGGTTTAGATGGATCATGGGGCAACAGACATCATGGAAGCTGAAATGTTATTAAATAGTGATTAAATAGAATACCGGCATCATGGCTGCTTTGCTACTTCCTGTTTAGAAGTTATCTGACGTTATTCTTTATTCCTTTTCACCTGTTTCTCCCCCACTGTACTTGTTTTCTATTGCTGTGTAACGGATTACCACAAATTCTGTGATTGACAACAACACACGTTTATTATCTCACAATGTCTGTGGGCCAGGAGTTGGAGCATGACTGAGCTGAGTCCTCTTCTCAGGTTCTCACAAGACTGAAGTCCAGGCATCAGCCAGGCTGCAAGCTTATCTGGTGTTCCACTGAGAAGAGTTCACTTCCAAGCCCATCCAGGTTGCTGTAGGCCGGAGGCTGACCCCAGGCCCTAGAGCTTCCCCACATCATTCCTTGCCATATGGACTTCAACATGGCTGCTTGTTTCAGCAAGGAGAGGTTCCTGTCCAGTCTGCTAAAAGGGAATCTTATGTAACATAAAGTACCCCTGAGAGTGACATCCTATCACTTTTGCCATAATCTATTGCCTGGAATCAGGTCACAGGTGGGAGTGTGTCCCACCCACACTCAATAGGAGGGTATTATACTGGGAGTGGACACAAAGGGGTGGGAAATATGGGGGACACCCTAAGGTCTGCCCAGCATACCCACCCTCAGTCTTGTGCTAGGTGGCTGCCACTAACAACCTCTTCTAAATTAGATTCTTATCCTTCACCCCTAGGGAAAAGTCTTCAGCTCTAGAAGATGTTGGTATCATGTGTTCGATTCTGCCCTATACGTAAGCTTGAATTAATCATCTTAGAATATGAAGGCACTCCGTTCTCCTCAAGTGCCCATCTCCTCTGTCGTTTTTTCTCAGTACCTGGGAGTGATACTTGGAACTGTAATGTGCTTCTCATTATGAATCCAGGCTTGCTGTTATTCTTCCTGTTCCTTCTATCCCACGGCATCTATATTTATAGCAGCTCCTCTTTCAGGAAAACAATTTCACCACAATTTTTGGCTTCTTGTTTTCCTTCCTTGACTGAGTACATGACGAACTGCTGCATCCCAGGGGGCTGTTTTTACCTGCAGTCTTTGAATTATTATACCACTGGCCAGCTTTGCCTACTCACCCCCCTCGCGCTCTTCACTTCTCTACTAATGTGATTTTTCTTGTGAGTCCTTGGTTTTATCTTCCTGCATCTCACCTGCCTCTAGGGAAATTATCAGCTGTGAGTGAGATAGCACAGTCTGCACCTCACTCTGACTCGAGGAATGCTTCCTGCATAATCAATTGAAAAGGTACCAGGCTAAGAAAAACACCACCCCTGGCAAACAGCTGCTGGTGCGGCCTAATGAATACAGTGCTCACTGGGATTGTGTAGCATTTCTGCATTTCTCACATTCTGAGCAGGAATCTAATCTTTCTTACTCCTGCTTTTCCCTCCTCTCTCATACATTTGCTTGAACTCTCTCTCCTTTCCACATTACCTCCAGACTTCCGTTTTCGCCAAATGTTTTAGGTCCCACAGACCTGACTTTTTCTAGTCTTTACCATGAAGTAAAGACTCTAATCCGTTACTTGGTGGCCATCTCCCATGTAAGACCAATTCTTTATGCTGCAAAGGGACCAATTAGGAAAGTATTTTTCTTTCCCTAAAGGAATTTCATCATGGCTCAAAATAATTCAGCCAACTTCCAGAAGTTTCTTTCTCCCAGCATGTTTAGCAGCAGGAAGAGTCAAATGTTCCTTAGTGCCTATGGCTCACTCCCCATATACACAAACAGGTTTGACGAAATTCAGTTTTTGAAAAAACATCCAGTTGAGATTAGAAAATCCCAAATGTTTTTCAGCTTGAAGTTTCCACTTCTCAACCAACTGTTTTTATATCCTGTTGGCTCAGCCTAAACCACTGACTATTTGGAAGTTGTGTTGGTAGGAGGCTTGTTTATTTTCCAGGCCACTAGGAGACCTGGTAGGATATGATTTTTATGGCTCTGTATCAAATGCACCAGTAATTATGTGTGCACTGCAATACATATAGGCAAGAATAAACCTTGTTAAGGTGTTATGATATAAGACATACTGCTTAATGAGTTTGTTCTCAATGGGTAATAAACGAAGGCCTGCAAATATTACTTCTATAACACAGAGATAAGTTATATATTAACTATATACAGTATTTTATTTAATATATGGGTTATATTATATATTGACTAAAGTATATATTGACCATACATAACATGTACACACACACACACACACACACACACATATAGATATAGATATAGATATAGATTCAAATAATACTTGAATGCTGACAGGTATTGACCATACATAACATGTACACACACACACACACATATATAGATATAGATATAGATATAGATTCAAATAATGCTTGAATGCTGACAGTAAAAAAGCCATAATCTCTTCCATGGCTCCTGACTCACCTACACTAGTCCTGCTCCTCAGAGATAATCAGTTTTTAATGATTTCTGTTTGGGGATTCTGTGGTAGTTATCCTAAATAATATGCGTTTATTGTTGTTTCTGGTTTTGTGGACTTTAGACATTTAGCTATTAGCTTCATACTATATGATCTATGAGGGTTTAGCTTCTGTTTTTCCCTGTCCCTCTCTCTGGAAAGTTTTAGGATATTCTCATAATCTTTGCTGTTCTAAAAATCTCACTATATTGTGTTGAGGGGTATCTATCTTCATTAATTATGCTGGGCATTGAGTAAGCTCTTTATATTTAAAAATACTTTCCCCTCAACTCTGGGAAATGTTTGTTTTAGATTTGTTTTGATCATTTTCTGTCCTCTCTTACCTCTATTCTCTCTAGAATTCCTGGAATGAAATGTCAGATCTCATTAGGACTGATCTTCAATGTCTCCTGATTTTTTGCTCATTGTTTCTTCCTAACTGCCTTTTGTTCTATTTTCTAGGAGCTTTCCTCAGCTTGGCCTTAGACCCCATCTACCAAATATTCCATTTTCGCAATGTATTTTTAATTTCCAAAAATTAATTTTGTTTTTTTATTATGCCTTTTGAAAAATATACAACATTGTATTTTTTTTGTTGTTTTCTCCATGCGCCTTTTGAAAAATATACAACATTGTATTTTTTTTGTTTTCTCCATGTGAAAAAATTTTAAGTACTTCTGAATATACGGAATTTGTTTTTATTTTTCTGTAAATTCTCTTCTACTCACTTAGGTCTCTCTTCCCTCTTGGGAACAGCTGATGTCTATTTATTTTGGTGTTTCTCTTTCAAATGCTGGGAGATGTTTGGTGGTCCCTCTAGACAGCAGGATGAGCAGTAAGCAGACTGCCCAGGAGCTCTGCTTGTGCTGCAGGAAGTGGCAGCTGGCGGGCTTTCTCCACGCTGAATGCCTAGGGGGGTACAGTGATTGCTGGTGGAGAGCCCCAGGTAACAACTGAGAAGGGCCTTACTCTGGGTTACTAACACCCATACCGGCTATTCTAGTTCTTCCCCAAACAGTTCATTCTATTCTGTTAAAGACAAGCTTTTGGATTAATTTGCTTGTGGGCAAGGACCTGGATTTCTATTGCACGTGGAGGTGAGGGAAAGGAGCAGCGGAGGCCACCTGTTCTATATAGAGACCTTCTACTTCAGTGCTCCGTTCTACTCCCACCTTTTAGAATCCAGAGCCACTTTGATTTCCCAAGGCAGGTCAGCTGCCTCCTGTGCTGCCAGATCCCGCTCACATCCAAGGTTTCTTTTGTGTCTCCTCCCTTGTACTTTGTTACCTGACACTCTCCTTCCACTTTCTGCATTCTACAAACTGCTTGAAAACTCTCATCCCCCTCCTCTTCATTTCGTTGCTGTGACCATTTTTGTTTTTGTTTTGTTAAATTTTATTTTATTTTTAATGTCTTCTCAATGGGGTCTCAGAAAAAAAAAAAAAAAAAGTGATAAACACATAGGGTCATTCCATGATCCTGAACTGAAAATCAGAATGAGAATCATGTCTCCAGTTGCCTCTTTCTGGAACTCAGGTATGTTAGTGCCTGCTGGGTTGTTTTTGTTTGTTTGTTTTTTATTGAACTGTAAGTATCAATGAAGCTTTCAATAATTGGACTCACACTGGAATAAGTTACTTAAAAGAATTACTGTAAACATCCATGTCCTCTACTAGTATAAGTAGGATTATAGTACCTATATGGTTGTTATGAGAATGTAAGGATTATATGCCTACCACACTGCCTAATACATAAAAGGGACTAAAAACTAGTTCTCTCTCTCTCCCTCATCACCTGCCGAGTTATGTGTATTCACTTGAAATAACTCTCCTATATGGTTGTTATGAGAATGTAAGGATTATATGCCCAGCACACTGCCTAATACATAAAAGGGACTAAATTAAAACTAGTTCTCTCTCTCTCTCCCTCATCACCTGCCGAGTATGTGTATTCACTTGAAATAACTCCATTATTTTAAAAATTGAATTATTTGATGTCATCTCACCTCCACTCCTGCCCATGCACAATCAAAGAGTTCACATGCACTCGGTATAGATCCTTACAGGCACTCTGCTCATGATCTGAAGGTTGGGGTTGCTGATTCCTTTTTGATTGATCACCTGGTAGGTTTGGTTATTATCATTGGCTTCTTATTATTTTCTTGCCTCTACTATTTGAACTCCAGTTAGGCAATGGAAGGAAACTCTCTCTCTCTAAATTTTGTTCAGCTAATGGATTTTGCAATCACTGGTTTCAGAAATTTCTTTTAATAGAGTTCAACTAATTGCTTCATTTGGAAGGAGTCAGCATCCAGCGAGCCCAAGTGTTGAAAGAAGGAGCAATGATGCTGTGGTGCCAGAGGTAACTCCAGCCTGGAGGACACAGCACAGAGTCAGCTCATGAATCAAGAATGAACTCCATACTGTAAATAAGCCGAGAAACTTTACACCAAGCCAGGGTCGAGTTGACGAATGCTCTGGGCATTATTAACTAGTTAGGTCTTGCCGAAATATGAGGATCATGGCCGGGTGGAGGCCTTTCTTATGATTCATTTATTCCTAAAGCTGTGTTTGGCTGAGGCACTGCAGCATGTGGAAGCATGTGTTGGGGTAGGATGAGAGACCTGTATTCAACCTTGACCTTACCTCAGCTTTTATTTCATTAGGCTAACTGCATCACCCCTTTAAGCCTTAGTTTCCTCATCTGAAAAAGGGGGTTAATAATGTTTACCACATAGGGTCGTGATAAGGATTACAGTTTAAGGTGCAAAGCAGTGTGCTTGGCACATGGTAGAGTTTGGGATGTTAGTTGCTGTCCTTCTCTCTGTACTCCATATCTTCATAGCTTTTCCTCTGAGGAAAACAAGACAGTGATTACAAGACAGGCCAGGACAGTCTGTGAAAACACTGAGGAGCCCAGGCATTGTTTGGCTGGATCCTGGCCTTTACGCACTTGCCCTCTCCATGACCGGGTGACTCATGAAAATGATGGGTCTTGGAAGACAGGGAGCACAAATTTAGAACAACTGAAAGAATCAGCAAGTGGATTAAAGCTATTTACAAAACAGTGGCATTGTGCAATCAATGCTATTCCTAAGTATTAACTTCAGAATAATATATTGGACCTAAGGTTTTTTTTTAGGGGGTTAGTAATTTACAATCACCTTTTAAAAAAAATAATCACTTTATCTTGACTCCACAGCGATAGTAGGTCTTTTTGTTTTGTTGTTGCTGTTGTTAAGGATTTTTCTTGAGGTTGAGGAAATGAGGAGCAAAAGCAGGAATTTTCTTCTCTGGCTAATGATCTAAAATCAAACAAATCATAAATAGCAGGGGGAAAAAAAGTTTGACAATTTTATGAGCAAGGGTCTTTAAGCCTAGTTAGTGAGGGCAACTAGAGTAGGCTGGAAATGGTATTTCAAAACTGTTCCTTTCATTTGGTTTCTGAGCTTGAAAGGAATCCAAACAAATATCCATAAAATTCTTAAACATCCCCCCAAATACTAGAATTCTCGGGACACAAGAACTGTAAATGACTGAGGCCATGTCCCCACTCACTGCAGGACGTCTACAGATGAAGTCTTCAGGGTAAGAACCCAGATACTCAACAGAGCATTTTCTTTTCATGCTTTCTAATTGCTTTAGAAAGGTTGTGGGGCAGGACACTACCCAAGTATATCTGAAACACTTTTTGGCAAAGAAATTAGGCAATTTCTAAAGTAGGCCCATTGGAAGCTCAGAATGAGTTTACCAGTATTTTTTAGAGATTTCCAATTCACAATGGGCATGAAGAACTCACCAATTAAGGTGACTTGATGGAGAAAAATACCCCTGCTGCTCCCCATATTCCATGTTAAAAAAAACCCCCACTTCAATTCTACTTAAGTCTGAAAACCTGTTGTTATAAGTTAATTTGTTGGGCTCAAGATTTTGCTCCCTAAGGAGATTTCAAATCTCATCATGAGCTACTTAACCATTTTTATTGTGGCTTGTGTAGTTTGAATGAGTAAACTAGATTCTCACATGACAGCTAGTTTTGATGGGAAGCATAGATGGAGATAACAGGAGAATCCTGAGTCCTCTATGGGGAGGGATCTTTATGGGTTGGAGAAAGGCTATTTCCTTCCATTCTACATGGTTTTGTTGGGAGCCACACGCAATTTTATTCCCAGCCTTACTTCCCCTCCTACTAGAAGAACAATTTGGTTTACTAATAGATAGGCAGTATAGCACAATGGTCAAGTAAGACACTACTGAACTCAAATTCCAAGCTCATTGCTAGTTTGGACAAGTTATTTAAACTTGTTGAGCCTTAATTTATTCATCTTTATGATTTAAATAATAACAGCTACCTCATAGGATTATTATGATAATTTAACATCAAGTCTTTTGGGTAGTGCCTGGTATGTAGTAAATACTCAAAAACTGTTGACATCATTATCATTACTATCACCATCATCATCTGGTCCTAATAGGTATGGTCTTTGAACAGAAATCATTTGTTACTCGCTAGGTACTGCCCAGCGAGACTTAGTTCTATTTTATCCTGACTTTTTATTTGTCCTTCGTTGGAAAACGAGGTGTACAAAGCATACCACCCGATTTGACCTTGGGGATAGGATCAGACTACTAGGGACACACATGCCCATTTCTCAAATTTCTACTGATCTTAAATACCTCTCTGAAATTGTATCTGTGTCTTATTTAAGATCCCAAAGTCCTGAATAAGAAGATATAAATAACCACAGGGAATTGTAGATGAATTTGGATGGACCTAGACATGGGGAAGCTCTTCAAGAGGTACAAACTCTTTTCCCGTCTGTTTAAAACGTGTGGATGTACAGGTCTGAGGGAGGAGAAAAGAATAAGTAACAACGTTTTTGGTCTACTTTCATATCCTATGGAATCTCTCGGTATTATTTCTTCAAAGTTCCCCCAGCGTGTGACTCTGACCCCATGATATAGCATTTGTGAACAGCTCTGTGCAAACAATATGATCTTGTTTCCTCCCCCTCTTTCCAGTTCCCTGTGGGATTTTCCAGGATGAGCAGAGCCTTTTCATCCCAATAGCAAGCAGGACCAAGTATCTTCCCTTGTCACTAGCTGTCCTCCCCACCCTTTGCAAAACCTTCATTTAAGGATTTATGAAATGAGCAAGACAGGTCCTGATTTGTTTGTTGTGTGCAGAAGCTGAAAGGAGCCAGAAAGAAAGAGCACCATTCCCAAACCTCAGGAGTTTCAGAAAGTATATTTTAATCAGAGAAATTTATTCAAAGGCACATCTTCCCAGTATATGTAAAATGAACTATTTTTATGAATAAAAAAATGAAACCAGAATGCAATAGTGCAGTGAAGGTCTGGGGAGGGGGCTAGTGGGGTGGTGGTTGGGGGGACATCTGTAATTCTTTCAACAATAAAGATACATTAAAAATTTTTAAAAAAATCTAATTGCCCTTTCAATAGCCTTCTTGAGACTTATTTGTAGTAAGACCAATGACAAGCAGTCAATCTGAAAATGCCTTTGTCATTCGGATGATAACTTAAGCTATGACTTAGGTAACTGAGATGTGACTGACTTGATTTCCCCATTTCTGTTCTGTGGAAAGTCCAATGCCTTCCTCTGCTTTCTGCCGATCCCCAGGGGACTTACGTGCTCACGATCACCTCTGAGCTACACAATTTACAGTTCTCTCCATGAAGCTTAAGCCGACTCTATTTTGAAACAGTTACCGAACAGCTTCCTTTCCTGACTTTTACAAAAATGTACCGCATGAGCCATTTCTGAATGTTGGTGAAAGCAGGGAAGCAATTATAAAGGAACATAAAAACTGAAATTTGCTCATTAGCCATATCTGTCTTTAAAGATGTCCTTCAGATACCCTCCAACTTGGGCACCAGTCTCCCCCTGCTGCTGGGCTCTTCCCTGTCTCCTCCCTCATCATTCCTAGTGGACAATTTCTCTCTCTCTCTCTCTCTTCCTTCCTTCCTTTCTTCCTTCCTTCCTTCCTTCCTTCCTTCC